>NC_056745.1:402255666-402280666 GCF_019279795.1 Protopterus annectens
GACATGGAAAAACAGTTGCTGTTTTTTGCAGAAACTTTGAAGTCTTGACACTCAGACAAGCACTGACAGCTTACAGGTCCAGTCACTTGTAGTAGCATTTTTCTCATAACCTTCTTTATTAAAAAAAAAAAAAAAAAAAAAAAAGTTAACTCGAATTTAGTCATTTGTATTGACTTTGTTGTAGATAAAAGAAGTAATAAGTTCTGTGGTGGTTCGCTATTTATTGCTCTTGGGTCACAGAGATACTACATATGACAAGCCTTATTAAATGTCAGAACAGATGTTTGTCACAGTAGGTCAGTTCAAGTTTATAAACTGTGCTTGTTTTCTTTCTGTCTCTTATCAAAGTTGGACAGTGATCATTAAATAAAAGGAAAAAAAAAGTAGAGCAATAATGTTCAAATGAAAACTATGTTTTTCAGCATATTTATTACAAAGTTAAAATTATGCATATAGTTCAGAGGGCAGGAACAGTCAGTTGTGCTGTCTTAGTGATGGATCTCATGCCTTAAATCTCATTTAGGAGCAGTTTTTCTTTGAATTTCTTCATTTGTAACACCACAATCCCTTGTGTTTTAAGGTCTCTTAAGGCAGTCTTCCTGAGCACATATAATTTAAAATTTTAAGTAGCATGTCAATATTGTTAGCTTAGTAAAATGCATTTTCTTTACAAATTTTACATATGCATGACCAATTGTGTTTGACAACTTCTGTATTAATTGTGCATAATTTGCTGGGATTAAACAAACTTGTATAATATACACCCAGGGATGAAAACAAAAATGGTCCATCTGGCCCATTTGTTTTACCATGGGTAACAAATTCAAATGCAGAGGATTATAAGATCTCTGATCATAAACTACGTGTTTGTTTTAAGTTGTAGATACCAAGAAATTCCCCTTGAGCAATGCTTGAGAAGTAAATCCAGGCATCCATGTTGAGAATGCATAATAGAATGTTATGACTGGTGACATAATCCTGATTCTTTGTAGTGCTTGAAGTTGTACCCGCTCCATGTACCATCAGTTAAAGAAAAGGTGTCTCCTGTAAAGTGTTTTACTGTGAAAGGTGTTAATGCACTTAGTGTTGTCAAACAGAAAGCAGTACATCTCTTTGGTTGTTTAAGAATTCTGGACAGAACCAAAAACAATTGGGGGGGGGGCAATTATCAGAATCGCGGACAGTTTTTAATATTGTGCTTATTCATTTAAAAAGTTATTAGAAAAACAGGTTTTGTACAGTATGCATTTCCTGAACAATAAGAAACACAAAACTCATTCTGACATTATTGACTGACTGTAATTCTTAGTGATTTACCATTTAAAAAAAAAAAAAAAAAAAAAAAAGAAATGAGGGACAAGAGAAAATTCGAGATAAATTTGGGAGCAGTTGAGAGGCATAGACAGCAGTCAGAAACAAACATGTTTTACCGTCTACTGTCTGCTGTTAGTTCCTAAAGTGAGATAAAATCATAAAGGTGCTTAATGGAATGCTTATTTGTTTAGTAACCCCCCCCCCACAAAGAACTTTTGTGATCAGATTTTGTGCTAGAAAAGCTGTCAATTTTTTTCAGATATCTGAGCAAAATCTCTGTGCTCCATGCACTACAAATAAATGTATGTATTATTTATTTTTATTTCATTTAACATTTGTTTATCAGGGAAGTCAGACTGGGGCAGAGCCCATTTTCACTGTGGGGTCAGGAGGAAATGCTCCAGAAACATGTCTTTGGAATGTAGAAGGAAACTAGAGCACCCAGAGGAAACTCACGTGAATGCAGGGAGGACATGGAGGCTCCACACAGAAGGCACTCCTGCTGAGAATCAAACCGGAGAACCTGTTGCTGTAAGGTGACAATTCTTACCGCTGCACCAATGCACCGCTTTTATTTCCTAGTCATTGCTTCCTGAATAAGTTCTTTTCCCTTACAGAACAGTGGTGAGAGTGAGAACTAAAGGTTTTCTTTGTAGCCCCTGCTTAGTCTGGACTGAATGGAGCAAGTCCTTCCTGTTGCATGCTGCTCTCCTACCTCATACCTTCCTCTTGCCATGCAGACTTCTCTCCCAAGTGGATAATGGTCAGCAAAGAGCACTAATGCACCAAAGTAAAAGGTGCCTTTTGAGAGCCTTCCTTACTTGGTATGCTTATTCTTTCACTGGCCTTTCTTTGGCATCTCTCTCTGGCCTCTTATTTTAGTGCCTTTTTATTTGCCTATCAGCATATAAGAATGTTCTGATGCTACATTTTCATGCACATTTCTGGCCAGCACTGGACTTCCCATCACATTATCCTGCAGCTTCTCCACATAGCTGTTACTTCAGGTTTCATTGTCACAAACTACGTGGTCTTTCCGAGTTGGACATCCTAGGGCAATTAATCCTGGCTTTCCTAACCCTTTGGTGATTAGGGCTTGCTTATTATACTTGGGCTGTCCATCTGTGGCTGTCCATCTGTGCCACCAGTAGTGATCTATATATTACTGGGACCATTAGAGAGAACAAACAGAATGGTTTTGTATTAAGGTAAGGACTGAATTAATATTTACTGCAGATCCAGAGATATCATTGTGGTATGTTTATTGAAGCACAATATGGGTTATCAAGTGATTATTTTTAAAATCCAGAGAGAGTTTACAGTCGACCCCCTACCCCTGATGAAATTGAAGGATTATGTCAAACATATTTAGTGTACTTCTGTGGCTAAAATCTGCTAGAATGCAATATTTATGTCCACATTTTAGATTTAGATGAGAACCTACCATCTTATAATTTTCCTTAGCACCACTTATTTAGCAAATGTCATGGGTATAATGAAAAATGGGGCAGTACCAACTCCCCCCATTATCTTGAGGTACTTAAATTTATCAATGTGTCTGTTGCTTGGACATGAAAAAAAAAACTCCAAGTTTCCCTTCTGTCTTGAAATCCCAGTGCATCACTGGGGCCACCTTATATTTCCTGGAAGATAAACCAGTGAAAAATGAAGCCTGTATTTTCACTGCCATCTACCTTTTCTTCAATGATTGGTTTTCTTGAATGCAACCTCCTAAAGTTAGCTCATTAACTATGTTCGTTTTTGCCCTTTATACAAGTCATGCAAGTTTCTTGAAGACCTGACTGGCTCTTATTTAAAAAACATGTACTTTAGTGAAACCTATTTTGGATTCATATTTGAGTCATAAGTGGGTACTTAATGACAATTTTTTTTATCTGCAAAAATAGATGATTGATAATTTTACTTTTGATAAGGGGATCTGTACAGAAGTAAAGGAGCAATGTAAACCTCAACGTTTCTCCCAAAATGTTCTTAAGCTCCATAATAGGAGGTTTTTGTGTGATTAAAAATGAATTCCAGAGTAATCCTCTTCCCTTGGCAATACACCCCCACACTACCATATAACTTTACCATCATTGTCTATTTTGCTGAATATCCATCCTGAAATTATTTCTTGTGGAATTCACATGTTCATTTCTATCCATATGCGTTTCTTGTAAAATAACTATCTTCATCCTACATCTCTTAATAATAAAATTCAACTCTCTCCTTTTTCCTATACATGTATAGCATTTTACATTCCAAGATAATATGAGTAAAGAAGCCATTATGATAGAAAGCTATTGCTCCCACCTGTTACACATGGCACTTCTTTGATTTTGTTTTCAACTTTTTGTATTACATGCCCAGTGCCGTTTGGCAGTTCTCTCTCCATTTGAACTTGCATCATTCTTTCAAGCATTTTGCATTAATGAAAACCTTCAAACAATATGCATTTTCAGAACCCCTGTCCCTTAGTAACTTGGGCTAAATGGAGAAGCACACTAAACTATGCATCTTTTCAAAAGATTAAGTTTAACAATCAGGATAAGGGCAATTTCTCCAAACTGATAACTGGGCTAACAGATATATTGATCTGAATTAGGGTTATCCAAGCTGAAATGCATGTTATAGCTTCTGTTCCCACTTGCGCTGATTGCTGTTTTATACTTTCAGTATTTTTTCCCATCCTGGATATGAAAAGCAGCTTGCATGCTTTCTGAAAACTTTAACTGCATCTCCCAAGAAAAACTGCACTGGCTACCCTTAAAACTAAATTGTGCACCGCTCTGTTAAATGCATTAAAGTATTAAGGCTGCTTGGTAGGCTACTAGTTCCTGTTCACTTCCCCAACTTCAGACTTTGCCCTTCACTGATTTGCTTGCCTCTATACCTTTTAAATGTTGCATTTTTTTCAGCAAGGAGCAATTAGAATTTTCAAGATTAATTGTTTCTATCTGCAAACAGCTGATCTCAAAGTAAAAATAGTCAGCAAGGAGGGAAAAGCATCTAATGACTTTATAAATGTTTGAAGGAATTTTTGTACATTTCACAATCGGAACATGATGTACACGCTTCTCCTTGCCAACTGAGTTTAACTGCAGACTCCATCTCTCACTGAGCACATTTGCTAATGGAAGAAAAAACAAGATACCTTTGCCGATTCGAAGAAACCTAGCATTTTTTTGCCTTTCTTCATTTTGCCTTATTTCTCAAACCTATTTACTTAAAAATGTTCATATCTCAAGCAAAGGATATCAATACAGACATGCAAACTTGTAAAAACAAAGGAAATTATATTAATTTACATAATCAGTACACTTTTACACCTCATCCCTACCAGAGCAGTCCAAGATCAAATTATATTACCTCAGACTTGCTTTTGTCCATCTCTCCTAATCTTGAGTGAGAAGTATATATATCTTATAACAAATATAAAAAGTAGGCAAGTTTTCTTCATCTTTAACTTCTACATCAGATATTGAAAAGATTACCCATATTTAAAATACCCCTGACAACATGCTATACAAAACTGCTTTACAATAAAACATGCAATTTGCATCATGCAATACTTGCATAGATGTTAAGAACAAACATTTTTTAACTTAGTTTGCATTTTAGTGTGCTTCTAAACATTAATTACATAAAGTTGGGGTACATACATTCTAGTCCACCAGCTTAAAGTCATCAAAATTCCAGGCTTTCTTGGATACTTCTTGACAAGCCATATTTCATAAATATGATTGATGCTCTACAGTCTCCCATTCATTCATGTCAGAAGAATGAAAAGCAGGGTCCTCTTCTGCTTGCTGACTCAATCTTTGTTGAAGTAACTTTTTCATTTCCTCTTTAGCCTGCCTTGCATCAAAACTGTCTTTGTTTTTCCAGTAAAAAATATTCTGAAGACCAATAGATGCAGCATATGGAATTTCACACCTGCCTGTTGACATTTCTCAGTTTCTGGGATAAACAAGATTCTCTTTTGAATGGTGTGCAGTGAAAAATCATTTTCTCACAAACACCATCAAATTCTTTTAATATTTTTAATTTGTGCTACAGTTCTGTTAAGATTAGCTTTCTGCTAGCAAGATTACAATTTTAATAATATAAGTCTTGGCAGCTTTCTCATGGACTGGTTTGGAGAGCACATAATGTGTCATTTTAGTTGGAAAATTCTGCTGTGGAACACAATTCCAGTTGCTTATTTGTACTTCAATAAAATGAATGCAGTCTGTTTCTTCCAGTTTCTTTGTTATATTAGAATATCTCTGACTGACTTTGTGTGCTCTGTCTTCTATTTCTTACTGTTTTAAAATGGCTCTTCTTTAAAAGCCACATGTACGGCCAGCCCTTTTCTTCATTCAGCCTCTGATTTTCCAATGTTATCAGACTACTTGAATGGCTAATTAAAACCTTTACTATTTTCTAGCTTTTTGCTGTTTCAGTTGTTATAACCATTCATTTTATTTTACACACCTCTGATTACACTTGAAATATTTGTCCAGAGTAATAGTTTCAATGGTCTTTTTATCCCTCTTTCTGTTTTCACACTGGGACT
The DNA here is from genome assembly GCF_019279795.1 of Protopterus annectens. NCBI lineage: Eukaryota > Metazoa > Chordata > Ceratodontiformes > Protopteridae > Protopterus > Protopterus annectens. The sequence goes on from NC_056745.1 coordinate 402,261,539, forward strand.
GCTGTAATAAAGCTGTTGCTCAGTGTGCAGCTATCTTGGAAATCCATACTTAATATTTCTTAAGCATCACCTCTCTCTGAGAAATGGTCAGGTCAAAGTTTATCACATGTTCTTTCTTTATGCTTTACATTTCTAAGACGTAGCTCTTGAATTCTCCAGTGCATTCATTTCTCATGCTAAACACTATCCTGGCCTGATTTGATCAACAGGTCTTGTACATAATGGAATGAACTACATAATTATATACTTCCAGGTGATCACTGCACTGGTGGCTCAGAGGCCGAAGTTTGAGAATTTAATGTTGACATGAGTTTCACCTCCCCGTATTGTGCTGTGCAAGTTGGCAGTGTGCTCTTTTTAGGGTCTTACCCCTTTTTTTTCATTGTAGTGTGTTTCTGGAGTTAGTATATGTATAATTTGGGGTTGTGGGGGGCTTGCCCCCCCCCACATCGAAGAGTTTGGAGGTGGGCTTGCCCCTGAAAATGAGATCTCATAATTTCAAGATGTGTAGCTAAAATGTGTTAATGGATGTTGCAGGTTTTGATGAGTTTTTTACACTTCTCAAACTTTTTGCAGTCTTTCCTCAGATATAAGTAGGTAGAGAATGATTGGCTTTACTTCCGTCATGATTCATCACTTCCTCCTTTGTTTTATGTCAGATAAACTTTGCTTAATGCATCAGTAATATGTATCACTTTCCTCATTTGCATGTCATTGTCATGTCCTAGTTCTGTAAAATCTAAATGATATGGTGCTTTTATGAAGAGACTTTATAAAAAAAAATTGTATTGAGATGGATCATAAGGAATTGCAGACTTTACCATTGGCACACTCTCTGAACTTCTCATAATCATGCAGTGTAAGGAGAGGTTTTATTTTCAATCTGAGTATGCTTTGCCTAGATTTGGTCACTGAGCTGGAACCATAGGCAACTATCTGACTTTTCATTAACATTGCACTTTTACTATAGAACTGGCATCCACATACAGCATAGCAGGCTTTGATGCCTCATAATAAGAAAGAATTGCAGAGCGTCACAAATTTCTTTAGCACTCCAAAATTTATTTTGCTCCTGTTGCCAGTGTTATTTGTGTCCTGAAGTGATTGTTTGAAAGGCACAGACATTTCTGGCAGGCTAAGAATGGACTTTGAAAAGTACTAAACCATGTCTAAATATCGGGTCTATATTAGAACACCGAACGTTCAAATTTTTGAGTGTTCTAATATCGACCCGTTTTCAGTGAACGCTGAAAATATCGAAGAAACAGAACACTGAATTTTTTCCTATGGAAAATATTCGGTTGTCCGTTTCTGTTGCTTTGGTATTTTCAGTGCTGTGCTAGAAAGTTACGCGTCGGGTTCAGGTAAGTGTGCGATTGTGTGGACGTGAGGGTTAGAGTTAGGGTGCGGGTCAGGTAAGTGTGCGATTGTGTGGACGTGCGGGTTAGGGTGGGTTAGATGATTTAGGGTTGGGGAGCGGGTGAGGTGACTGTGCGATAGTGACTGACCTTAGGGTTAGTGTTTGGGTTAAGGTAAGTGTTTGTATAGTTTAGTGTAGGGTTAGGTGTAAGAGTTTAGGTGTATGTGTGTGGATTGCTGTTTGTTTGGTGTGCTTGTGTTGTGTGTATGTGTTTTGGAACAGAGAATTTTTTCCGTAGGAAACAATTTGCTGTTCTGAATGTTTGATGTTTTAATTTTTCGATTTCATAGGGTTCGATATTGGAACACTCGAAATTTTGAATGCTAGGTGTTCTAATATAGACCCCTAAATGTCTTCGTACAGTCTGTTTATTATATGTTTTTGTTTTCCATTTGGACTACTGCTGTTAATCTAGAATTGGGTTGCACACCCTTATGTGTCAGGACATGTACTATCTATTTAATACAAAGTGTGTATGTTATCACTTATCTTTGCTCAACTACAGTCTATTTTTTTGCTTGTTTTGCTTCAAACCAGAATGCCATCATTATAATTTTACTTTACATATCTTCAGTGATTTTTGCAAGAAGTCTTTGAAATCCCTGGAGTACTGAAGAAATAGCCAATGGTAGTCTCAGGAATCCTATTGTAACCCAGTGTTTTGAATGTACACAGCTTTGAGCTTTCTGAATTAAAATCTATTTGCCATAAACCTTGATTAGTATCTAATATTGTAATATTTAGTTGTAGACATGGGCACATCCAGTACTGGGGTGGAGACAACAGAACACTAGAAAAAATAAATTGGCAATTGAAACTGGAAGTGCATAGTCCAATGGTTTACCTGATTTATATAAACATGTAAAGTATATTCTTTTAAATTGAGACCATTTATAGGTTGCACCATTTTAGGTACAGATACTGATCATGGCCCTTTGTCCTTTAACACTGTGTGATAGACTTTTTTGGTACATTTTTATTTTTAAATAAAGTTTTTCTTCAACATTTAGTAAGTGTGTACAAAACTGTGTTTTTACATGGTAAAATAGAGAGCTTATTGGCTGCTTTTGTCACATGATATTTTTGAATTGTATTTAAAACATATGTTGACAATGGATTCATTGTTTTGAAGAAGCCTCATTTCATAAAGTGAAAAGATGAGTGTTTGACCTTTTATTTGTAAATCTTTCTACTCCTCGTTGTGGATGAGAGCTTTTAGCATTGTACGTTTCTTCTCTCTGTATGAAGCTTAATCTTTCTGTATAATTTACCTCAATCTGTCTAAAATTTTCAACATTATATCCTATGACAGAATTGCAGATACACAAACTCAGAAGTATAAAGGTAAATGAAGGCGCAATAAGTAGGTCCCACAATTAGCTACATTATCATACACAATGGGCAAGAATAGGATGACCCTTATCCTCACCATGCCCTGCCATTACTGGAGTTCATTTAGACTTCATCATGACACGTACATGTCCCCCTTACTAGGCAGGACAAGAAGGTCATGGACAGCTGCCTGTCTGCTGCTAGGATCTGCCAAATAATGCATGCACTCAAGTCTCTCAACAAGAAGTATTGTTGGACTCTTTTGTAGTCCATGTGAAGTGAATGACTTAAGTTGTACTTCACTGGACTATAAGGAGATAGACATGATGGTGCTTTCAGATTGTGTCCCAGGCATGTATGTCCCTAGCCCTAAGTAGCATTCTTTACTCACTCAGGATGATGCCACAATACAAACAAAAATGATTGATTTCAACAATTGTCTCAACTTTTGGTGTCAGTCCAGGGGGATCCAATATCTGACAGCCTGGGTTGATATGGTTGACAGACCATGCTGCTTTGCCAGAGATGGTCTTCACCTATTGTCTGTAGGCTTTAGGTTGCTGGTAAAGGTACTTGCCTCCCCCACAGTGCCTTTTTAGGTAATATAATAAGAACAAAATTACTGATAAAATGTCCTCCAGAAATAAACTCAGGGTTATGCTGCTTCACACTAGGACTTTAAATTGGAAACCACACTCACTTGAAGCACTTCTCACCCTGGAAGATGCTGATGACTTCGTAACCACAGAGACATGGTTCAAGGCCTCAGAGTGTACCCCAGCCATGCAGGGCTATAATGCCTTGTACACATTCAGATCACACAATGAACATGAAGAAAACAAGGGAGAAGGAGGACTACCCATCTTCATTAAAGACAAATATACCTATAGACTGGTTAAACAGTACAACTCCCTAGTTACTCCAAGCCCAACTAACTGTAGGAAAGACAACCCTCCAAATCATTATCTATAGGTCCCCCACCATGAACCATGAAAACCACACAGCCTACCTGTACCTACATGAATCTCACTCAGTACAGCCAAATACCCTGGTCATGGAAGTGGAATTAACTTGATTTGGACAGGGGCAAATTAGTGTTGTAAGTAAGTATTCTTTTAATTTAAACTTAAATTTCTTGTGAGTTGGTATAGTTCTGATATTTAGGGGTAAAGTCTTACATAGTTTAGTCACTGAATGGGCATAGAGACTTTGCCCAGCATATTTGTGAGTAGTTGCTTATCTTCAGAATGAAGAGCCCTAGTAAGTATGTACATTTGGAGAATTGATTTTAAGTTACGACAGTTGTTAGGTTTATAGATAATTTTAAGAGCAAAGGTTAATTGGAGGTAGTTTAAGTAGTAAGGGGAGTTCAAGCCAATTAGGTGGAGTCAGAGCATTGAAATGATGTTTGGGGTAAGATGCACTTATTGCAAATTTTGCTACTTTATTGTAACAGGATTTGAGCTTATTTTGTAGTGAAACCTGGAGATCGGTCAAGATGGAGGTACCATATACTAAAGAGGGAAGTAAGTAAGTTGTGGCCAGTATTGGTTGTTTTGGTAGATGTATTCATAAAGGTTGTACCAGTAGAGCTTCCCTAGTTTGTTTATTTATTTATTTATTTATTTATTTTTTTTACAATATTGTCTGTTACCTCTAGCAATTTGGCATGAGCAACTACGTTGATTTCCGTATTATTTAGGGAATGTGTCTTAGTCTGAAGGTGGCTTGGGTGTAAACAGTACTGTTTTGTTAGGACTGAGTAAAAGTTGTGCACTGATGAGCCAGGACTCTATGGAGGATAAGGCATTTGGTTTATGTGTCTAAGGTGTGTTATGTTGTTGGAAGAGGAAATGAGAGTTGAGTCGGTGTATTGGATAAGGGAAATTTTGATAGGAAGCATTGTATAGAGGTTGTTAATTAAGGTATTGAAGAGGAGACCAAGAATGGACCCTTGTGGCACTCCAGTTCTGTTGGAAAGATATCATGAGAGACACCCTTGACATTTAATGCATTGTCTGTTGGAACAAAAACTAGTAAACCACTGTTGACAGGGGAGAGAAGGACCTAGGGAAGAAAGTTGTTTTAAGAGTTTGGTGTGTGACACAGTGTCGAAAGCTTTAGAAAGGTCAAGGAATATTGCTGAAGTTGCTTGGCCAGAATCTCTTGCCTTGTTAATTGTGTCCGTAAAGGAAATTAGTGCAGTTGTTGTGCTATGTGCTGGTCTGAAGCCATTTTTGGTGGGTATTAGTAGATTAGATTATGTAAAAGGTAGTCCTGGAGTTGCTTGTGTACACATTTTTCTAACTGTTTGGAAAGAGGAGATGGCAATGGGTCAGATGTTGGATAGTTCATTAGATTTTCCCCTTTTTGTGTAATTGGGTTATGATCTTTCCCAGAGGAAGGGGTACATATGATTCTATAGTCAATCTGTTTGCGAATACTGATAGGGGAGACAATAGCATCAGCAGCGATTTTCTTAGATATTCCGAAGGGAGGTTGTCAGCAGTAGGAGATCAGCAGTAGGAGAACAGAGTTTTAGTTTATCTAGTAGTTTGTGTATAAAGTTAGTGCGTACTGGTTGCAGTGACAGAACTGGTTACTGAGGGACTATAGTAGAAGTGTTTTCAGGAGAGAAAGAGAGGAGGCACAGTGTGTACAAGACGTTTGAGATGAAAGTGGATTGAAAGCAGAGTTAGGGTTGTTGGACTTGTTTGGTTCATTCACTAAGTTTGTGATGCTGTCTGTGAAATTTGTGTTAACAGTTCTGCTATTTGGGATAGTTATTTATTTGTGGCTAGAGAATGCTTTTTTATTTGTAGACTCTGGTTAGAAGTGATGAAATGGTATTCCAAAACTTTTTAGGGTTATTTTTGTGGTATATTTAGCTGCTGTGAAAAGTATTGTTTCTTACCATTCATTACTTATTTTTGGCCTGATTACATAGTTGTCTAAAGTATGTAGGTTTGAATCAAATGAAAGATTTTTTTGTATCATATAGACTAGTGAAGGTATCCAAGGGCATATCAAAGGATGGCTTAAGAGCAGTGTACTTCATGAACAGTTTTATATTACTGCAGCTTATATATTTTATATACAATGATTATTGCAGAAAATTTAAATATGCCAAAAAGACAGCACTGCATACATTTTCTTTGCTTTGAGAAGTTTCAAGGGTATGTGTTTATTTGGAAGACCTGAAGTGGCTGAGATTGAGCATAGTAAATGCAATTTCAAACAGCATTGAGAGATGTACAGCCATGTGGAAGCTACAAAAAGTTGATCTGACTTCTGAGTACTCTCTCTGTGCATGTATTTGAGTAATAAATAGCTCTGTTTCAGAAAAAAAAAATGCTTCATTCCGGGGTAAAGTACAGCCTATAAGATGTTTGAGTGCATATGGACAGTGCTAAGAGTCATGGGTGCCCCTTGTCAAAAAATAATGAACAAAGGGACAGAGGGAACAGACATTCAAAAGATTTGTTAACCATAGGACTTCAGACTGCAGTTTCCTCCCACATCCCAAAGACATGCTGTAGGTGGATTGGATACTCTAAATTGGCCCTAGGTGTGAGTGGGTGCATGTGTGTGCCTTCTGTGGAAGGTTGGGCGCTGGGCTGGCAATTTAACACCGTAAAACTCCACTGCCAATCATGAGTGGACAGGTGATCTGCTGTGGTGACCCCTAACTGGGAAAAGCCGAAAGAAGAAGGGCTTCAGACTGGAAAATTTAATATGAAAACTTAATAGGAGGGCTATAATGATAATGTTTCTTTGTGGTGATGAGGTTGCACATTTGTCAGTAAGAAGTGCAGTGCAGATATGGCATGTGCTGGTCATGCCAAATGTAAGCAAGACTTTGAGGGTGGATGCTTATCACTGTGGTGTGCATCAGAAATACAGATACCAACAGCCAAATGAGCTGTTGAGTGGTATACTAAAAACTTTAAGAGCCTTGGAGGAGGATGGAAGCAGACTTGTTTAAACACAGATTCTACACCCTTCTGAATTTGAGAAACTGTAGCAAAAAAAAGTGATTGCAAACATGAACCAATATTTACTAGATGAAACCCATTTACTATAGTGAGTGATTTTTATAGTGCATAATTCAACCACCAAGAGTTTAACAAATTTGCAGGAGAATGAATTTGAGTCTGAATATGTAACCTATTCATCCATGGATTAATGTCCTAGTAAAAGAAAATGGGATATTACAAACCTGCTGAATCTGGCGGGGATCCATATGCTGCCGCTCTTTTCTAGACAGCATTGCTTTTGCAAAGCCATTTCTGTTCAACAAAGAGCAATGCTACAATCAGTTGAATTTTTGTTTCCTGGAAAAGGTAGAGACAATCCAAGGCACAACAAGCCCTACTAAGCTTACAAGGGAATTTCAGAGCTTTTATTCTCACTTGCATAAGATGACTGGATATGCATTTGAGAAGACAGAAAAGGGGGGGTCATTCAAGTTTCAAGAGTCACTACCTCCACTGTGTGATGTCTAGGCTTGACACTCTTCAAAGGAATGCACAACATTTTCGTAATGTGTCAATTACCTGAACCCAATAAAATGTTAACATTTGTGATGAGCTAAGCCCATTGTTTGGTAAGTAGCAAGGGTAGCTGATTTCCCCCAATGAAGCCACTAGTGACATTATATGAACATTCAGTCTCCTCTACTGGTATACAGAAAAGCAGGTATAAAATCTAAAAAGACTTCTAGAAGAATGTTAACAAAATGTTTTGCGCTACATATAAAGAAATTCATTATAAGTCCTAATGTGTTTTGCAGTGTTTTATCTGCAGCACCATTAAAAAAGGATGGATTATTCTGAGGTGTGTCTAGTGATATGTTACAATGCAAGAGTCTGGTGGGAAGTGCACATGTACTAGTATACAGTTAGCTGCTTGCTGGAAGCGGTAAGAATTTTTTATTAGATTGCCAGCAGTCGGTGTACCTTAATACTAAGGGACAAAGCTGAAAATAGTAAAGGACAAAGACACAATGTCAAATATGCTTACTGAAAGCCAGAATAACGGGAGTACAAAGGTCCAAAACCAAGGATATTATTTAAATATTACTCCATTTGATTTAAAAAGTTAGGGGGAACAGGTTTTGTATCAAACATATGTTTTTATGAATTTTTAAAAATTGAGCTCTCTGTAACACTGGGGTAGTCCTCAGTAATTCTCCAAAAAAAAAGTACCAGGGACGGCAAAAAATGAGGTAAAATCATGGTGAGTTGAGAGGTATGCATTCATCTTCTGACAGTGAAGATTCCAAGTAAGTGTAATGTTTGGTACTGTTATGGAATACAGCCCTCCACTTTGTTTCAAAAATGTTACAGCAACATTAGATAAAAATCTGAAATATTTGAGGGAGAGCATTATGCTGTCTGCTGCTATTTGCATCGCAAAGACAGTACTAGCTGCCTTGCACATACAAGGCATGCTGTACATATGATATAACTGAAGGGCAAACAGTTTGCCACATTGAGAAATATATGTGTTATAGACTGCTATGCTGGATGTGTGTGTGTGGTGTTGCACCACAAGTGCTAAAGCAAGCTCCAAAAGTTCAGAATATTAGTACGTTTTCACCTTTATCTAGTTCCGTTTCCCACTGCTTTAGAAAATGGTAAAAATGTAGGTAATTTTTTGCTTTTAATATGGTTCCCTAAATGGGGACTAGAACTGTCAGGAAAAGTATTTTCATAAAGAAGAGGAATGGGCCATATGATTTCTAGTGATATTGTCACCCTGTAACTGGCTGACAGTGAAGTTAATGACTGCAAAATGCCATGAGAAAACATGTCAGAATTGCACTCCACTCTGCATATATGGTAATTTTTTTTGTTTAGTAGTATTATGCACGTATATATGCTCTTGTTTATCTGTTCACCTCTGCTGTTGCAGTTCTGTCAGTAGCTGAAAATGATCAGTTGACCAACTTGTTTATCCAGGTAATGTATAAACACAATAGCTGTGTTAACCCCCTCTTTGTTACCATCTTACATAATGTCAACTGGAATTAACCTTATAACGGCACATAGAATGTCTTCATAGGCCCACAGGAAGCATAGATGAATAGAAATTTCATTCCTTTCATTTCCTTTCCTTTGCCATTAACAAACTTCCTTAACACTTCCTGCAAATTCTGATTTTGCAAAGTTTTACAAGGTCATCAGTATAGGGATTAAGTTTTTATTGCTGTTGTACTCAAGCTCAGATACAACTGTTTCAACAACTTTGTTTCCTCCTTAGCTTATTTTGCATCACAAAAATGACTGATTCTCCAAGAAAAAACTTTTTTTGATGATGGGCTGGATATAGCAGCTAGAGTCTCACACCCAAGTCTCGACATCCCCTGATTTCTGGGATTCATTTTTTTTGTTTTGACTGGTGTACAGTGAATAATTATTTTCTACAAACAATCTGCTCTGTCCAACTTTTAATACTTTGTCCTTCTGCCACAATTTTGTCAGGATCAACTCTTTCTGCTGGTATGATTGCATCTTTACTAATATGGATCTTTGCTGCTTTCTCATGACCAAGTCTGGAGCATACACTTGATGTGCCCTTTCAATTAACAAATTCTGCTGTGGAACACCAGTCCAGTAGCTTATTTGTGCTTTCATAAAGTTAATACCGTCTGTTCCTTCCAGTATCTCTAGTACAGCAGAAAATCTTAGGTTTTCTCTGTGTGCTCTGTCTTCTAACTCTACTATTTTTTTAATCTGTTCTTCAGAAACCTCATATTCAGCCAGCTTTTTCTTCTTGTCAACCTCTGATTTTTGCAGTTTTATCAGTTCATCTGAATGGATGGCTAAAGCTTCTATTTTTTCCAGTCTTTGGTTGTTTGAATCGGTATATTACTTTAGTGTTTAATTTATTTTAATCTCTGAGCACATTTGCTTTATTCTTCCCTCTAAATTACTGGATGTCATCTCTTGAATCAAAGCTGAAGCTTGAACTGCTTTTTTTTGCTGAACACATCCCGAATCCTTCTCCAACAGTATTTTCTATTCACCTTTTATGGTTGATTTTCTTTCAGGTTTTCCACATTTCTTTGCTGGCATCCAGGCAGTATATTTACTAGCCAGTAACTGAATTTTACCAAAAAGACATTTCCAGTGGTACTCTCTTTACCTTGGTTTCTGTTCCTCTGGGAGAGCTGAAGGATATACTGTTGATCAGTGTGCAACTATCTTGGAAGTCCCATGTTTTAACAACTTTGCTTTAAAGTTAACAACTTAGTCTGGAAATATATCTTGGAAAATGCTGACATATAAAATGAGATTTTTTTTGGTGGATTGAGAACAATAACCACTTGTATAATTGCCCCCCAAGACATCTCTTAAAATAAAGACAAATTATTGATGTAAAACTATTGCTTCACTTGGTATGTGGTAAGGAGCTAACAATATCCTTTTCCAGATACTCTAGCTTTACCTTTTAAAGGTTGCATTAGTGCTTTTTCATTCATTTTTTTAGCAGAAAGTTGATATTTATCATGTGATTTAGAATAAATTCTCCTCATCCTTTGCCAAAATACAAACACTATTTTATGCATGCAGTAATCATTTCTGCTCCCAGATCACCTATCCTTGTTTTTGTAGTGGCCACGTGTAACCTTTCTTTGGCATTTTTTTAGGCACAACCAGTTTTTCCTTCTAATATTTTTTTTCTTATTTTTATGACACTAGTAATTTCATCTTTTCCATGTAACACACTTGCTTTAAAATTATTAGTTCTATTGTTATGTTGTCTACTTCCTTCTGCTCCCCTTGGGGGAAAAAAAAAACTCTTCGTCCACTAATTCTCTTGATTGCACATTTATTTTGAGTGAATCTTCTCCTTAGCAAACTCAGAAACTTACGTTGTGACTGGAAATATTTTCTTATCTGGAATTTGCTTCTAGATGGAAGAGTAAAGTCACTTTCTAGGTATTTTTGGGGAGTGGCCCAAAATTTTGATGGCGTACTTCTCAAAAGCCGCTTTGTCACAAACAACCCAGGGCCATCAACAGTGTCAAACCTGTGATGCTCACTGGTTAACAGTGTAGACCACTGACTTTTTGTTTCCAAGAGAGTACGTGCTCCAGTGGAGACGTAGGGAAAACCAGATACAGAATCAGAAGATTTGTATATTTGTGTTATGTATGTATGTACATATGCATGTGTGTATATGTATGTGAGTTTGTGTACATATATACACACACACACACACACACACACACACACACACACACACACACACACACACGCACACAAAATGATCTAAACATAATACTATTGACATTAGTATCAACACAAAAATATTTAAACACAAAATGTTGATGCAAAAATTATCCAAACTCCACATATGATAAAATCTAAGCACATCCAAAACCATTGTTTTTTTTTTTTTCAGGAGAACCCCCTCCCTCTTGTGGGGGTGTCCTCCCACACCTCCCTGCTAATTTATATATACCAAGTCTAAGGTTGCACATAGTATGGAAAAGGTATATACCCATCTCTGATAGAACGTTGATTTTGTTGGTATTCTGTGTATTAAATACTTTTGTCAATTATGTTTAGATAATTTTGTACACTCCCATATAATGTATATTATATATATTATAAATATAGAGTATACAAACTCACTAGAGACCCACCAGTCTGTACACTGATGTAGTTTTATTGGAAATAAACAGAAAAATTCAGGTTCTTCCAAAAAAGTCTTGGGAAGTGATAAAATGACTCAAACTATCTTAAAGCACAGTCCCATATATCATTGACAGTCTATCTCATTAAATACGTTCTTTTCTTTCTTTCTCCTTGAACTTCCCAAAAGGTCTCTTTATTCTTCTGGTCCTAGGGCAGGAAAGATGTCAATGTTCTCTCTGGTACCCATGCTTGTCTTCATTCAGCACTGCTTCACTCAAAACCACAGCTCTGGACTATAAATCACTCTCCAGGAAGGACCATTTACTCTGAACTGGCTTATGTTTTCCCTCCTTTTTATACACCAGTGTTTAACTTCATTAACCTATAAACATGTGAGAACTTTGCTACTTAATACACCAAAATTCCTGCCTTCTCTAAAGATGTGTTCACATTTCACCATTTAAAGAAATAATTTATATGCCATATTTACAGCAGCATCCTTTTTATGTCAGCTTCATTTCAGTTTGATACATCACTTAACAAGGACTTCAGCTTGGAACCCTCATTTTCAGGCTCACTAGATAGGCTGCCTGTGTTGTGGTGGTTTGAGTGAGGTCTATGCTGTACTGCAAATTTGTGAAGATAGTGTCCACCTGCATAGCTTTGTGCTTCATTCTTTTAGTAAATTTAACCATAAGAATGAGGATAAAGTCTGTCGCAAGATAAACTCATGGCTGAGGAGGAAATATTTTTTGGAAGAAAGCAATAACTTGATCACTAAATACTTCCCCCATCAATAGAGGAGTATTTAGTTTCCATCCTACTTGGCTTAAGATGAGTACTCTATTATTCCCTATTAAAGACACATGAAAGTACATTATATAGGGCCTGCCAAAAATCAGATGCGAGGACAGGCTGTTGACACAATACATCATTTAATTGCTTACAAGTATTGAGTGCTTCTAGTGTCCAATTAGCTTTGACAGGAATTTCCCTTTCATCAGAATTGTGTGAAGGCAGGTTGTATTACATTTTTGCATTACTAGTCTTATCGGTAATACCTAGATAACATTAAGAATTCTTGCACTTGCATCTTACTGTTTGGAAAAAGCCAGTTTCTCACTGCTTCTAGTTTTTTTTTTTTCTCCTGGGTTTAACATTTACCATGTCTGTCAAATGCCCTAAGTATTTTACTTCTGCCATGCCTATTTTGCTCTTGATGGTATTACATGTCAAACTGGCTTGTTTCTGGGAGTCTAGTACAGCCTGTTCTTTACCTCAGTAATATGGTACACTGAGTGTGGCTGCCATCTAATTAATTAGCAACATGTTTGGTATGGGGTTTTGAGTCTGTCAGTCTCTGAAAGGTTGGAAGGCACCATATAAGCAAAAACAAAGAACATTATTCCAGAATTATACATCAACGTGTCACATTCAGCCAATACACCACTGGACTACCAACAATAATGTGACATCCCCCACTTAAAACCCGGGTCAGTAATTAAGAGACTCTATCCTTACCACTGACTCCAGTGTGGGAGCATCATGGAAAACACCAGAGCAAAGAGCATGCAAGAGTAAAATTCCACATTTTCCCTTAAGAGCAGAACAGGAACATAATCTATTTTCCTAGGGCTGGACTATATGCCTCTGTCAACCCCAAATGTAATCCCTTAACATACACTTCAGAGAGCAATGTGTTCCAGTTTGACGTCTGACTGACTTGCACTTAAAATAAATATCTGTTTCCCCTCCCTAATACAAATGGTAAAGGCTGCCACCAGAGTCAAACAGGTCAACACATCCTTCAAAGGGTGATCGATTTATTAAACATTAAATATCAAAATATATGATGGCTATGACCAAAGGGGCCAGGCATTTGAGGTGACCTGGGGAGTATCAAACTGGTATAAGCACTCTCTTATCTTTAAAGAACACACTGGTTGTCCAGCCACAATGTAAAGTAATGAAAAAAAAAATAATAAGTAAAATGATTGCAAGAATGTAAATCAAAAACTGTCAAACACCAGAATTAAGTTGCCAGAAATATAAACTTTAAACTGTAGGATAGAAGTCCATTTTAGAAACAGTCTAAATAACTAAACTTTCCTAATCTAAATAGAGAATAATGTCCCTAATCTAATCTAAAATCTATCTACAAAACAAAGGCAGGCTTGCAGTTTTTGGTGAGTCTTTTTTCCGGGTATCTTCTGCACAACACTGTAACTGACTGCTGCTCTTCACAAACTGCCCAGCACCAACAATCTCAATTGTATTATTTTTAAAAAATAACAGCTGTTTAAATTTTTTTTCCTGTCAATCAGCTGTTCAAATATTGACTTGGCAACCAGGATGACATCACCTACTGTTCAGTTGATTCTCTACAGACCGTTTGTATTTTAGAATCTCCCACACAATCATGTGCATTTAGAAATGTATCAAAACACTGACAGATTATTTAAACATTTGTATAAGCAGGGAGATGCTCAACATTTTAAAAACTTTACCTTTTCGCAATTAGACATGTTGGCATACAAGTTAATCTGAAAATATACACAAATCTCTTGCCAAACATGCTAACATAGATGATGGGGTTTCATTTTCTTCATAGTGCTTTGGAATCCATGTTTTTTCTCTGGCTTCAGCTGTGGAATGAATTTGCTAGAACCCCTTTTTTGGATCGTAATGAGGTTCCTAAAGGTTTCTATTAGTTCATTCACCCAAGGCATTGGGTAGCTGTGAAATTTCAAAATGCTGTTCAACTTCCTAAAAGCATCATAGAATGACCTTGTTTCGTCAAGCTTTGTGACTAACACTGTCCGGATGTTTTACTCTCTCTTTATTTCATTTATCATCCCATCTTAGGCTGTGCAAGGGATGTACAAAAATTGCTTTTCCTCTGAATCTGGTTTTGTGTAAGGTTTTACACTTACCTTTTATCCATTATGGTTGAATCAGGTTTGTTCTTCCAGGTCCTGAAAACACTTCTTGAACCTTAGTAGAAACTCTCTTACCTCCTGTGGATTAGGTAATGGCATCTATTTGCACTTCAGCCACGTGGTCAGTTTCCTTTTTTCACTAGATGTACTAGTTTCTATTAAACTTGAGATTTCTGCTTTTTGTTTCAGGGTATTAATATGGCATGTTTGCCTTGTCTTCCTTTACCTGTCGATTTTTAACAGTGTATTTTACCTCCTTTAATTCCACTACTTCAAATGAACTCTGTCATTTTAGCCACAAATTTTTCTGTGGGGGGAAATCAAATCCCAATAGCTGGTTTCTGGTTATGAATTTCCTGGTACTTCCATTTCTTTTATAGACCTCTTTTTGTGCAGCCTGCACTCTTTCCATGTGTTCCTATACAATGAGCATTGCCACTTTCAGCCTTGCATGTAAGTTGGGTGTAATTTTCTATGAACAATTTTTATAGGGGCTTCTCTTCATAAATTGATCTGGCAATAGCTAACAGCCCATGAGAGTGCCTTAAAAAGACTGAACTCTGTCAAGTACTTTAATTGCAAACAGGAGGTATGGTATTACCTGAACATATTTTTGCTATCTTCTTCAATAACTCTTCTGGGCATGGAGTTGAGTCTTTAGTTAAAATTTTCACACTGTATTAACCAATTTCTCTAGGGATGGTACACTGAGGTTACTAATTGCTTGACCTTAAAACATTCATATAGATGCATTATTCTGTACATTAATAGACTCCCTGCAAGGTGAGTATTTCGTAAAGTATCCTTACTCTGGAAATATGGGTACTAAGACTCTGGCTATAGATTTAATATAAACTGGGGAATAGCTTCTGAATACTTAGTTGCATAGTTCAAAATGTATTGAGACCCTTTTGTGATGACCCACCACTGCCAACCAGTATGTGACGTGGATGTCTCACCTCTGGGCCAGTAATCCAGGAGCCTCAATCCTCACCACTGGCACCTGTGGGGGGATGTTCACTGGGAGTATAACAGGTACATGCACATTATTTCCAGATGCAGCTCTCTGCATTAAATGCAATTTCCCTTAAATCACACAGAGACAACAGTCAATCCAGGGCTTGTTTCTCCCTCTTTCCTCCAGATCCACAATAAGACTCCCCACTGGCACAGCTATAGAGTTGAGATCTCAGCTGAATGACCAAGCTAAGACCTCCTGCACCCTCTATCCACTCAGTGCTTAGTGTCCCTGCCCCAGTAGTAGGCACACACTCTTTGAGGTTTGATTTTTACACTTACACTCACGTGTGGGAAAGGCTAGCACAGGTTTACACCCCTTCTGCCCAGACTATAAGGTAGTTACCACTGCCACCAGTCACTCCTTATAAGCTACTTTAGGGCATTTAACAAAGAGTGCCCAATTTTACTGTGTCATATTAATATTAATACAAATGGTAGTTTGACCAAGAGCAAGGTTATTAGGAGTGGCCCACACAATGTCACCAAATAAATATGCAAGTAATCGCAAAACTTAAATATCTACACAGATCAGCCACAATAAAAGGTGTAATATTTTTAATAATAAATAATAAAAGAACAAGAGAATACTAAATATATATTCACAGTGACATCAGAGTTCCGAATTACAGGAAATACTTAAAACATTGCAGGTCAGGCTCAAGCCAATGAAGAAAATAAACTAAATGTCACTTTGTTCTTGACTGAATCTAAGAGAATTATACTATTCCCTAGCAACTTCTAGAGCAAGGCAGATGTTGTGAATGTTCGTTCTTCTTGTCAGGTCCAAAATGGAATGCCGAATGCTCTGTCTCACTCTGAGACTTACCAAAATAATATCTAAAATATTACTGCTGGGATAGCTTAAAGAATGACATAATTTCTGGTCATATGACTTCTTGTTCCCAGGCAAATCCCACCATTGCTGGCAGCTGGTAGCATTTAGCATCTACCTGTAAAAATACATAGATAAGGGCTTTTGCTCAGATCTTTGGCAGGTGCTGGAAGTCCTGAAAAAAATGCATTCCTTCATGCTTCCAAAGTAGCAATTCATTCACCCCGAAGACAATACAGAAAGCTTCCTAGTATAGACGTTGTCTCTAGCTGCAATGAAACCTGTCAGTCTCTTTATGGCCTAGCCTCTAAAGTCATTTAATTTCAAATTTTTCTAAAGTTTGCTGGATTGAGGTTAACCCTCCAGTTTCCTCTGTTGACATGCATTTAAACAGTTACAGTAGTGCATGTACATTTCTGTTCTCTTCCATTAGGGCAAACTGTGGATACATTTTAAGTGCAAGCACTTTACAAATAACCTTTTTAACACAAACATCTGTACAGAGTAGTTTGATATACGCATGACATGCAGTTCTAATACATTGTAACCAAAGCATCTTGTATAAATTAGTTTGATATTCACAAATGACATATAATTTACAAAATTCCAGCTAGCACTGCTGGCAGTACCTCCTGTCATCACACCTTTGCTGGACTTTATCAGTGGCCAGTCAATGTCCATAACAATAAATTTGCATAGCTCTATAATAGGCATTTGAATCAGTGGATTTGTGATGCCTGTGTTTTGTGATGCCTGTGTTCATGGCTGTCTTCTGGCAGTTAAGGCAACCAGGACAAAAATTGATAACAACATTATTCCTGCATAGTTTATTCTTGCAAGAGTCTGTGCTTTAGTCTGATTTGTTCCTAGGTGTCCTTGTGCATGGGTATGCACTAACTACATCACTAGGTTTTTGAAAGGTTTAGACACAAAAGTGGAGGCTGTTTCACTTTTCTATGTACATACTTTGTACAGTTAAGTTGTTTTGTAACTGAAGGTACAGATAAGCATTGGTAGTGTTTTGTTCAGCACCCTCCAGCTGTCTATATTTTCCCTTGTTCCGCTCAACACAAAATCCTCATTTGCCAATGTTTTAAAGCGTACCCAACTTACTTGGTGGCTATCCAACTCTGTCTCTTCTTCAGAGTCACACACTGGTGAAGTGGAAGGCACGGTGTCCTCTTTCACCAGTGCAGGCACTGAGTGTAGTTTAAGAAAGATAACTCATAGCAACAATGTTCAGTCTTTGGTACTGTTTCTTTCTTTAATTGGTTTCCTTTGGTTCTATGTAATAGATCAGCATTCTTCTGTTTAAGGTTCCTGCATTTTGGATCAACAGGAATATCGGGGCTTTTTTCAAAGTTATTATGTCTCTTGGTATACAGTACCTTTCTCTTTTCAGGTTACTCTCCCTAAGTCTTAGGGTGACTGAGCACCACCCTCTCATTACCTTTTTCTTTTCTATTCCCTCCACCTGCTGCAAAAGACATCTAAGGAGAACAAAATGTCTATTCAGTTTTACATTTTTATTCGTGTGTACATTCTTTGCTGAGAGTCTTCCTCTTCCCGAGTTTTCTGTATTGCACTAAGAAATTGATTTAGAACCCTTGACCATGTACTCTTTTCCACTAATTAAGTCTCTCTGTTTAGGATTCTCTATTTTTGAGAGTTTCTATTTTTTTTATCAAGACAGAGTTTATAATTTTGCAAAGGTTGTGCACTTACCATTTTTCTCAAGTTAATTTCTTTGAAATTCTCTCTCTCTCTCTTATGGAGTGCTTTATTTTCTGTTGTGCTAGATAATTCTATTTTTTTTTTTTATAAACATTTTCAAGCTGCCATATTTTGCTGTCCACCTCCTTCTACTGTCTGTTATTGAAAGTTGCTGTGCCATGGGTATGTTCCAACATTTCCTTTTAGTTGGTACAGGTTTTTCTCTAACCTTAGCCAAATGTAATACTTTTGGGTTTTCTGAAATTATTCCTTGATCGTTTTTGGGCTTTTATGAATGTCTGATGGCTCCATCCCCCAACACCTTCTTGTTTAATTGGAGATGTAAGTGAAGGTTTAGTATCCCGATGGTTCCCACTGATGAGTGCCTTTCAAAAGGGCTACCTTCTTCCTATTGTCTCAGCATATCTTTAAATGAGGAAAATTTTTCCATATTATCATATTTAGTTTGGAACTTTAGCAACAAGATGGATTGTCTGGGCAAACTCACATTTCTGGTGGGGTGAAAACTGTTTTTATTTTATTATTATTATTTTTTTTTTACTCCAGAGTATTTCAACTGTTTTAGTAAGGATCTTAATCTTTTTTAGTCCCACACTGTAAACTTTATAAGTGTAACCATACTGCTTGACTTTATTTATGATAGTGCACATAATTAAACTTTGTTGTAGCATAATAGGAAAACACTAACTGTATGTATACTTCTTACCGACTGTTCGTCATATCACAATCACATAAGCATAATAGCATATTACTAATATTTCCTTAAATGTTTTAACAGGTATACGTATTGCCATTACTAGTGCAGAATTTAGTTATATGGCCCTTTTTCCTCAAATTAAAACTTGAGTATGTCTACAGCTGCAATTTTGTTAGTTACCAGAATTTGACACATGATTTACCATAGGTTTACAATGCTCCATTTTAAACATAGTTTCATTGCACATTATTTTCTGTACCAGTATAATAACAATTTCAACACAGCTGGGGCCAGTTTGAAGCAGTCATTTTATTGAAGAAGCAGGGGAAAACCCTTTTGAATTTATTAATGTCTGACATTTCTATAATGTTACTTTAAGTTTGTTGACCCCAGGTTCTAACTATTACTTAAGTACATATTTTTAGTCACATAACTGAAATATTAACATTTTTATTGGGAGAAAATGTCCAGTTAGGAAATGGGAGTTTGTTTCAGAGGTAAAACTG
>NC_056745.1:402285666-402288166 GCF_019279795.1 Protopterus annectens
CAGCGGGGCCCGCGCGAGGCCCTCCGCCAGTGGGAGTCGGCCGGCCCGATCGATCGGTGTGGGGCGGAGGCGCCTCGGCCTGCCCCGCCGCCGGGAGGCGTTCTCCCCGGGGCTGGGACCCGGACTCGCGCTCCCCACGGCACGCCCCGTCGTCCCTTAACTCCTGGAGGCTGCCGAATCGTGCCGGATGGCGCGTGCCGGAGGGCGATCGGGGCGGACCAGCGAGTGCGACCGAACCCGCGGAACTCCCCCCGGCCGCCGAGGGGCGGATCCGCTCTCATCGGGGCTTCCGCGGCCCCGCGCTTTCCCGTCCAGTGGGGTTCCGGGCACTTTGCGATATTTCGAGGGCGCCGTCGGGTACCGGGGAGGTCGGACGCCCTCCCCCGTGGCCGGGCAGGAGCCCTCGGGGTCCCGCGGACTCCGGCGGGTCGCTCCCTTGAGGACTTCCACCTGGAGGCGGTCGGGACCCCCTCACCCAGGCGGGAGCGCTCCCGGCCCGGCCGATCTCGCACCCCCTCTCCCTTCCGGACTTCCGTGGGGGGGGGAACCCCCTCCGGGCTCCCGCTGCTACCGGGGCGGGAGAGCTCTCCCTCCCGGGCTAGGAATCTCCCGGAGGCTGCCGGATCGCTCTGTGTCCCGGGTGCCCTCGGAGCCTCCCGGGGACCTCGCTCCGATCCCGGCCGGCCCCGCGCAACTCCCCCCCGGCCCCGGGGGGCAGATCCGCTCTCATCGGGGCTTCCGCGGCCCGCTCCTTTCCGATCCAGAGCTCCACGGTCCCCGTCTCCCCTAGATCTCCTGGAGGCTGCCTGGCAGGGCCGTGTCCCGCGTGCCCTCGGAGCCTCCCGGGGGACCTCGCTCCGATCCCGGCCGGCCCCGCGGAACTCCCCCCGGCCGCCGAGGGGCAGATCCGCTCTCATCGGGACTTCCGCGGCCCGCTCCTTTCCGGTCCAGAGCTCCACGGTCCCCGTCTCCCCCAGATCTCCTGGAGGCTGCCTGGCGGGGCCGTGTCCCGCGTGCCCTCGGAGCCTCCCGGGGGACCTCGCTCCGATCCCGGCCGGCCCCGCGGAACTCCCCCCGGCCGCCGAGGGGCAGATCCCCTCTCATCGGGGCTTCCGCGGCCCCGCGCTTTCCCGTCCAGTGGGGTTCCGGGCACTTTGCGATATTTCGAGGACGCCGTCGGGTACCGGGGGAGGTCGGACGCCCTCCCCCGTGGCCGGGCAGTAGCCCTCGGGGTCCCGCGGACTCCGGCGGGTCGCTCCCTTGAGGACTTCCACCTGGAGGGGGGGGCGGTCGGGACCCCCTCACCCAGGCGGGAGCTCTCCCGGCCCGGCCGATCTCGCACCCTCTCTCCCTTCCGGACTTCCGTGGGGGGGGGCCCCCACCGGGCTCCCGCTACTACCGGGGCGGGAGAGCTCTCCCTCCCGGGCTAGGAATCTCCCGGAGGCTGCCGGATCGCTCTGTGTCCCGCGTGCCCTCGGAGCCTCCCGGGGGACCTCGCTCCGATCCCGGCCGGCCCCGCGGAACTCCCCCCGGCCGCCGAGGGGCAGATCCGCTCTCATCGGGGCTTCCGCGGCCCGCTCCTTTCGATCCAGAGCTCCACGGTCCCGTCTCCCCTAGATCTCCTGGAGGCTGCCTGGCAGGGCCGTGTCCCGCGTGCCCTCGGAGCCTCCCGGGGACCTCGCTCGATCGGGCGGCCCAGCGGAACTCCCCGGCCGCCGAGGGCAGATCCGCTCTCATCGGGGCTTCAGCGGCCCGCTCCTTTCGATCCAGAGCTCCACGGTCCCGTCTCCCCCAGATCTCCTGGAGGCTGCCTGGCGGGGCCGTGTCCCGCGTGCCCGGAGCCTCCCGGGGGACCTCGCTCCGATCCCGGCCGGCCCGGAACTCCCCGGCCGCGGAGGGCAGATCCGCTCTCATCGGGACTTCGCGGCCGCTCCTTTCGGTCCAGAGCTCCACCGTCCCGGTCTCCCCGAGATCTCCAGGAGGCTGCCTGGCGGGGCGGTGGCCCGCGTGCCCTCGGAGCCTCCCGGGGGACCTCGCTCCGATCCCGGCCGGCCCTTGGAACTCCCCGGCCGCCGAGGGGCAGATCCCTCTCATCGGGCCTTCCGCGGCCCGGCGCTTTCCCGTCCTGTGGTGTTCCGGGCACTGCGATATTTCGAGGGCGCCGTCGGTACGGGGAGGTCGGACGCCAGCCCTCCCCCGTGGCCGGGCAGTAGCCCTCGGGGTCCCGCGGACTCCGGCGGGTCGCTCCCTTGAGGACTTCCACCTGGAGGCGGTCGGGACCCCCTCACCCAGGCGGGAGCTCTCCCGGCCCGGCCGATCTCGCACCCTCTCTCCCTTCCGGACTTCCGTGGGGGGGGGGCCCCCACCGGGCTCCCGCTACTACCGGGGCGGGAGAGCTCTCCCTCCCGGGCTAGGAATCTCCCGGAGGCTGCCGGATCGCTCTGTGTCCCGCGTGCCCTCGGAGCCTCCCGGGGGACCTCGCTCCGATCCCGGCCGGCCC
>NC_056745.1:402300666-402308166 GCF_019279795.1 Protopterus annectens
CATAGAGTATAATGTGTGCCGTGAGTCCGCGAACAGTAACCTAGAAACCAATGCACCCACTCATGTTTATCTACACCCCAAAGACAGCACGGCAATTAACACGGCTGCTGCTACAAGTACTGAAACAAATTCAGTACCACATGTGAACTACGCAAGGCACTTTATCACAGGCTTAGAGTCCCCAGAATGTCACTGCGCTGGGCCAAGCAAAGCAGGAAATAATCACCTTGGCCCCCATAGCAGATCAGAGACTAATCACCTTTGCCCCCTGAGCAGAGGACTGTACGTGTGTGTGTGTGTATATATATATATATATATATATATATATATATATATATATATATTTTCAAGAACCGCTGAGATATTAGAAGAACAGAACAAATATACAGTCAAACTCCTTCAGTGCATACACATTATAAGAACAACAAATGAATCCATGACTGAATAAAACTGCTACACCCTCATGATAACTTAAGCTTTCGTCCTTTAATGTATAGGAACTTCTTCAGAATGAGCAAGAACCAGCTTCCATTAAAATATAAACAATGTAGTCATCCAATAGAAAACTACTGAACATATAAGAATGCATATGCATGAAACCATTTCAACAAATAAGAACTATAGACATGGTATTAAATATTCATAAAGTAGTACATGCATAGAAAGAAGAACTGTGAATGGTGATATCACAATGAATATTCATGAACCGAACATTATATATTAATGAACCGAACATAGTATATTAAAGACCTAGGAATGAATTGCAAAGTAAGTGTCAAATTGAATGTCACATCACTGTCCCCACTAAACACAGTGTAGTATGTAAAAACTAAGGCAACTAAGCAGAACTATTGTTTGAAACACTTCAACGTTGTCATGATAAAGTATTACTCTGTCATTCTCATGAATGCCATTGACTCACATCATAATATAACTAAAGTGTTTGTATCAGACAAACCCTGTCCACTGGATATGTTTGGTTGAAGCATAGTAGAAACAGTGTTGATGTCATTATGTTGTTGTGATACCATTGTAAATCTCATGTGTCAACGAGTATTATATGGTATGTCACAATATGTCATCATATGCCTGAGCATTCAAATACCATGCTGATTAAAGAAGCAATTATTGTAACCATTTGAGGACACATTTGAGATTTAGGGCCTCATTTAGACCAGGGAAGGAATCTGCTTCCACTAAAAGCTGCCATTTCAATTCAAGAACCTGAAGTAGCCCATCTGCATCTCCAAAAAAATCTTCAACTTGTTCCAGAACCAAAAACTGGCACTTGGAAAAATTCTGACAAGAGATGCTATGTTTTCCTAAAGCATTGGAAGAATCTTTGGCTCTAATGGCTGCGTTGTGTTCTTTAACCCTATCACTTAACTTCCTGGTGGTTTTGCCTATATAGAAGCAAGAACACGATGAGCAGACGGCTGCATATACCACCATAGAACTATTGCAGTTAAAAGCTTTTTTAAACTGAACTGAAACTTGACAATGTGTGAAGCAAAACGAATCTCCTAACAAAATGTATTGACACGCAACACATTTCCCACATCTAAACATTCCTGTGCCACTATTAACTGGAAGGTGCTGGGACAATAAAAAAGGTTTATCTTTTCCTTCAAACAACGATTTGAAAGTTCTAGTCTTCTTGAACGAAAAATGTGGAGTCGGTCCCATCAAAGATTTGATGGAATTGTCACTGTTCAAAATTCTCCAATTATGATTTAAAATATCTCTTATATGATACATGTCTCTGCTAATGGGAAGGGGAAAACTGTTTAACCACTTATCACTATCCTCTGTAGACGAGGGTTTGTTAGGCGTAAACCCATATAATAGAATGGGTTGAAACCTAGTGAATCTATTGAGTCTAACTTCCCGTCTCAAATTGTTGATCAACTTTAAAGGGTATTTTTTCTGAATAAATAAAGATGATAAAAAATCACATTCCCATTCAAAAACATTGTCATTGCTAATTAACCTGGACAACCTCACAAACTGCCCTTTAACCACATTCTTCTTCATAAACCCAGGATGTTGACTCTCAAAGTTCAAATAACTGTTTCTATAAGTTTCTTTCCTGAATATATTTGATGAAATATCCCCCGTCTTGTCATCTATGGACAAAGTAATGTCTAAAAAATGTGCGTTAGTCCCTTTATCTGCTAGAACGAATTGTAAAAACCCAATGCTTTCTGATAAAGAGTCAATGAAAACCTGTAATTGTCTAACAGTTCCTTTCCACATAAAAAAGATATCGTCAATGAACCGACAGTAATGTTCCGTGAGTTCAAACCCAGGGAGATATATAAGAGTGTCAAGTTCCCATTCGCTTAAAACAATATTGGCAAATGCTGGGGCCATTTTAGTGCCCATAGCTACCCCTCTGACTTGCTTATAGATATTTTCATTGAAATGAAAATAGTTGTTGTCCAAAACTAAATCCATAAGGGAATAAAGAGTGTCAATTCTGGATCTAGACATTTTAACAAACTTATGCAAAAAGTGTTTAACATAACTGAGCCCTTCCACATGGGGTATGCTGGTATATAAAGCCACAACATCAAGTGTCACCAATATTCTATCCTTACCATTGCACCCTTTACTATGAAGTTTGTTCAAAAAATCCCAAGAATCCTTAATGTAAAATGGGCTCGCTTGTGCTATCGGGTTAAGGACATGATCAACGTATTGTGCAATACGTTCAGTTTTGGTCCTATTATTAGAAATGATCAATCTAAAAGGAGGATTAACACTATTTTTGTGAATTTTCGGGATGCCGAAAAGCTTTCCTAAACTAGGTTGTTTAACATTTAAAAATGAAAACTCCTCGTAAGAAATGTCATGATTTCTAAGTAATCTATTAAGAGTCCCATCCACTTTTGCAAAACTATTGTACACATCCTGTAAAGACACCATTTCGTAAAAATCGTCATCGTGTAAAGCCTGTTCAATTTTAAGAATATAATCATCTTGACGCATCAAGACTACCCCCGTCCCTTTGTCTGCTTTCATAATTCGTAAAGAAGGATCATTAGCTAAATCCGTAAGGGCCTGCTTTTCATGAGAAGTCAAATTGAACCATTTGTTGTTATGGCCAGAATTTAATAAATCCCTAACGTCTCTCTCACAAACTCTTAAAAATGCTGCTATGGAATTATGTAATTGGGGATTATACAAGCTCTTTTTGCGAAGAACGGTGCTATCAGGCCGGATGTTTAAGTGAATTGGGTTATTCGCAGAATTATCTAAATTATTGTCAATATTAATAACATTGAAAGACTCATTACCATCCGTATTGTTAGGAACATTCTCCCCTTGCTGTGCACCACTAACTTGTGAATCAAAACTTGATTCGATTAAGTCATTGTCACTCAATAAAACATGTAGGTTTAACTTCCTAGCAAATAATCTTAAATCTATAAGAACATTTGGAAGGTATGCCCTTTGAGCTGGAGCGAACGAGTGACCTTTGCTTAGTACCTTGATATGATCATTAGTTAAAATCTTATCTGACAAATTGAAAACGGCGAACTCCGCCTCATTATTCCATGATGACTGATAGTCATAACACAAGTGAGACCCCAAAGAACTATTCAAACACTGATTAATACGTGATTGATTATGAAGACCCCTCACTTGTAACAGCTCCTTGTCCTGATGTGTCTGGGAGGTATGCGGTATCCTATTTTCCCCAACCCCCTTACCTTTGAGAGGTTGGCATTCAAGGGGAACTGGTTCTGTCCCAGTTGTGCAGTCTGATGAGACTGGTCTCCTGTCTTTGACATTGCGGAAAGAGTGGGGGACTTTTCTAAAAAAGAATTGCGCGTCCCTGGAGAATCCGAAGAAGATGTCACCACACGAAAGGAAGAGGAAGGAACCCCCTGAAAGGACGAACTAACTTGAAAAGAAGTGGAAGGAAGTCCCTGAAAAGAACAGGATGGAACAGGAGTAGAAATAGAACGAGAGGAGGTATAGGTGGAAGGGGAATTACCTGAATCTGGACCCACAAAAGACCGGGTGGGAAGGGGCGGGAAATCTAAATGACTACCTCTGGAGTTGGACCCATTAAAATCTGGTAAGAAACTAAAAGGCGTAGTACCTGAAGTCTCACCGTGAACCCGGGCACCAGGAACTCTAATGGAAGAAATCACCGAACGAACAGCAGACCCACCAGAGGAAGCTGGGGTTCTGCTGGACGGACTTACCGGACGGACCCCCGACCCAACACGGGAACCTGGAATTCTGAAGGGAGACCTCACTGGACTAACGACTGCTCGGGAAAAAGATACGGAGGAAAACGGAACCACAGGGGACCGGGAATGGAAACTAGGTTCAACTGACCGGACACTATGGTTTGCCGGAAAATGGATTTCTGGAGGTTCAAGAACACTATGAACCACCCTTGGATTCCCATTTCCACCCTCATGACTATCCACCACCCTAGGTCCCTTGTTTCTATCACCTGAATAGTGACACTGGGTCCTAATAACTCTGTTGTCCCTTCGATAGTTTGTGGTAGTTGACCCATATCTCCTAAAATGGCCACCTTGCCGAGGGCCTGGATGAAAACTTCTCTGGACTTTATGGTTGAAAGGATTATTGTGAGCTAAATTACTTTTGTATGTCCCTGGTCCAGAAAAAAACTCTGGATGATTCAACTGGTCTTGAAATATCTTGATAGGATACGCAGAATTAGATTTATACTGAGATATGTCTCTCTCCAATTTCTGCTTCTTCTTCGCAATAATAGTGGCTACATGTCTGGAAAGTTTAGCTGAAATTGAATCATACACTGGTTTAACAAACATAAATTGGGGATGTTGAAGAATCGAAGAATTTAGAACTTCAATCTTGGACCTAAGATCAATAAGTTTGTTGGAATTATCCTGACAAATAATTTTAAGGGAAGATAGCCCAGCGTCATTATACAACCTACTAAGATCTTGATGTAATCGAGAATTTGCTGTAGTTCTATTGGGAAACCTACCAATGCGTAAACCTTTAGGTACTATGTGTAATGACATGCAGGCATTGAGATACAGATTGTCAAGTTCAATACTTTTAAAAACCATGAGTAATCTCTCTAGTCTAAAAATTAAAGGCTTACACTCCGATAACCCTCGAGAATCCCTGTTATGTCCTGGTGTGTTTGAACGTATTGTGCAAGGAGAAATCTCTGTAAAGAGGAAGGGATTAACTGACTCATGTTCTTGGAGAAAAAACATGATTTCACTGTCAAGAGAAGAGGTATGGACCGGGGCGCCCCCTGTGCTGTGACGCGCGCCCCCTGTGTTATGATGTGTATGGCCAGAAGAAAGATCTTGAGTCTGGCACGACGAAGTAGGAGGTGTGGAAGAGTTGCCAATATAAATACAATGTTGAGAGTCCTTTGAATTGTGAGAAGGATGACAGGATGAGGAAGCCTCTGTCCTCAAATCACTGACAACTTGGTTGAAACATTGATTATCATTTAACATGTGACACCGTGATGGAAGGAAGGTTTCCCTCACTTCTTGAGCTGCAGTACTCAAATGCGCATGTTGATGACTTTAAAAATAATAGAATCTTTTCATGGAAGCATGAAAGAAAGGGAGTGCATTTTGATGTGAACAAACAGACACGGCCCAAGCGGAAACGAGTCAGGTCCATACTTCGACAGTCAACAGCAAGCACGTCTGATGGTTCATCTGTTTATTCCAATACAGATACTGAACCAGAATTCGAAACCGCAGGCGGATTATCACCTGAGTTTGCTGTTTCCAAGCGGAATAAACCCCCTTTAGGAGAGGGGGTCGCAAACACAAGAAATACTATAAATTAACTGATCCACACAAGGCCATTGGCCCCACAGACCCGGTTTTACAATCATTGACTTTAGATGCTACAAATGATGTTAATTATTTGATAGTTAATTTGACTGAACAAAGATTTAGTCCTAGTCAAATAAAACTATTACAAAAGGGTTTGAATTATGTGCCATCCTTTTATTTATCACATTTAGATGTTGTTAAAGATGTGAAAGAGTTTAGTAGAATGTTGAATGTAAAAAGTTTTTTTGCTAATCAAGGGGCAACAATGACTACTGTACAACAAGATGTTTTCAAGTTTAAGAAGTCTAAATTTGTTCCTATTTATAACAATAACGTACGAATTTTTGAACAAATGGTGTTAAAAGAAATGCATAATAAAAAAATGGAAATTTTTAAGCATTTTGGTCATAATCTAACTATGGCGGAACATGAAGCATTGATTCAACTGTCACAAAATTCAAATTTGGTCATAACATCAGCAGATAAGGGGGGGGCAATAGTAATTTGGGATAAAACTCAATATAATATGGAGGCCAACAGGCAATTGAATGATTCTGATTACTACTGCCCTCTAGTGACAGATCCTACAACTGAATTTAAGATTGTCATTGATAAATTTCTATCCAGGGCCACACAACAACAGACTATAAATACACATTTGGCTACACAACTTAAGGTTGACAATCCCCAGGCCCAATATTTCTATTTAACCCCAAAAATACATAAAAACTTACAAAGCCCTCCTGGTAGACCCATAGTGTCAGGAAGAGGTTCTATTATAGAACCCTTATCAGAATACCTTGAGACTAAATTAAAGCCATTGTTGACATTAGTACCAGCAAGAATTAGAGATTCCAAACAATTTTTACAGTTAATGAATGATTTACAATTGTCGAACAATAGTTTTTTAGGTACGCTTGACGTACAGTCGCTGTACACTAGTATCCCTCACCAAGGAGGTGTAGCGGCAGTAGACTATTGGATGCATAAATCAGGAATATATTCACAAAGGGAAATACAATTTTTGCTATCTATGTTGAAGTTGGTTTTAGAACATAATGCATTTAAATACAATGATCATTGGTACCTACAGGTTAAAGGTACGGCTATGGGAGCCACTTTTGCTCCCTTATATGCTGACCTGTTTATGGGCTACCTGGAGGAGCTTTGCATATATACTGAAAATTTTCCTTATAAGAACAAATTGACCATGTGGCGCAGGTTTTTAGATGATTGTTGGGTTATATGGGATGGCACTATAACAGAATGGAAAGATTTTTGTAATTATTTAAATTCAAATATATATGGCATCAAATTTACTGGTAAAGTGGATTTGTTTACCATAGATTTTTTGGATGTTAATATAACTAAGGCCATTGATGGGACAATTATTACCACAATATACAGAAAGCCTTTTTCAAAAAATTCCATTTTACATGCCAATAGTTGCCATCCTTCCCACATCATTAAAAACATACCTAAGGCACAATTTCAGAGGGTTCGAACAACATGTTCAGATAAACAGACATACAATTACTTTGAAAATGATATGGTCAATAGATTTAAAGCCAGGGGGTATAATACAGCTACAATAAATACAGCTAAACAACAAATTAATGACTTGGATAGAAATGTTTTATTGCAAGATAAATCAGCGAGGAAGTCAATTCAGACATCA
>NC_056745.1:402315666-402332277 GCF_019279795.1 Protopterus annectens
AGATACAGTAATACAAGGGCTTTATAGACAGCTTTATATGCAGCCAGTGTAGTTCCCACACAAATTGCATAATGTGAATGCAGAGTTTGCATTAGTTGCAGGCAAACAAGTTATCTGCAAGCTCCAGTTAAGTGCATTAGAGTACTCCAACAGTGTAGATTTAAGGGCATGTGCTACAGTAAGTCAATCTGGAAATAAAATAAGGTTTTCATTTAAAGTGACACTCTGCAGATGGAAACAAGAGGATCGGACAATGGCTGAAACTGGATCTTTTGGCAACAGCTTGTCAAGTACATCCCGACAAAAACTGCAGCTTTTCCCCACTCTAAATGATACTGGGAGACAAAACTCGCAGAGAAGAGTCCCTTAGAGTATCTTTTTTCACCAATGCCACCATCATAGAGATGTTGAGCTTGAGTCAAATATCCGAGCCTGGATACATTCAAAGTCCTTAGCTAAAGTGATTAACAGACAAAAAAATTCCTAGGTGAAATATGAGGTACAGCTGTGTATTTTAAGTTCAGTAATGATATTGTAGCCCTCTCAGTTGGATAACATCTCCCAAAGATAGCATGTTTGCAGTGAATAAAAGGGACCCTAATGTGGACTTTGCACCACAGTCTCAAGAGAAGAAATCTGAAGAATTAACCTCTGTAACCACTGATGAAGTTGGATGAGAGGGGTATGAGGTAAACCAATCCAGGAATATGCCAGTGATGCCATAGTAATATCCCAGACAGTCAAATAAGATGAAATGGTCCACCATATTGAATTTTGAAGAAATACCGAATATGGCACAAACAGAATAGCGATGTTCATCTTTCATCATAAGGTGGTCATAAAAGGACCTAGTAAGGGCCATCTCAGTATTGCATCTGGTTTGAAAACTGGACTGGAATGAGCCGTTGATGTTATTAACTCTCAGGTATGATTCCAGCATTATGGGTACTGCTTTTTTCATTTCCAGTTCTAGGTCAAGAACTTTAACTACAAATGTAAGGTCAGAAATGCAATGGTAGTTTATCCATGTTGCCATAATCTAGCCCTGCCTTTTTTAGGACTGGCAAAAGCATTGCTTCCTTTCTTTGTGACTGAAGTAAGCAAATACTCCATACAAAAGGAGGCCATGACTGTTTACCTATGAGCAATCAAAGCACTCTCCTTTGACTCACTGGTTTCCAAAAGATGAATGTCAAGAAGTGGTGACTCAAAAACACTAAAAACATAAAAATGTTTTAGGGGGATTTATCCCACAGCCACAAATTATATATACCAACTCCATGGGCACACCATAGTGGAAAAAGGGGAACAATCTCTGAAAAGTGCTCTGCTGGCTTTCACAATACAACACATTGTGGTTAAACTCACTGCCAAGCAAAATCCACTCAAAAGTGGATGCTACAATGACTATAACTATGCCAGCTGTGATGATCTGGTAAAGACTTGTGCCTACAAGCAAGATAGAGAAAGACCCTAGTTGGACAATGATTCAGTGCACAAGTAGCAGCATGTATGCGAGTAATGGTTGATTACTTCAAAGCAATGGGGGCTTGCAGGAAGCAACAGAATGGACAAGGATAAATGGAATGGGATAGAGCTATATAACAGTGGGGTCAACTTTGTGTATGGTTACAATTTTACATAAATTACTGGTCATATAGTGCTTCATATACTAGACAGTCTTCTAGGAGTAGTCTACTCCATCAGAGTATATGCAAGTACTGCTTTGTGAAAGAGAGCTTATTTCAGACATATGAGATGGTTATAGCCCCTTTACTGATATTCAAACATTAGAGGTGTACACTATAAGCAAATATAAAAAGAATGGCAGCAGTAAAGTATTTCAACTTGTTTCACTCAGATATATACTAATCCTGCCAAGCTAGATCAATGGACTGTAACTGCATTCAAATGAGAACAGGAGTCAGTCATGTTCATACACAGATTACATTGTGCCAATTACATTCTAGTTTATTTACTGTGTACAGCTCTGATATTAGATTATTTTATTTGCAAACAATCATGATAATATATTTCAGCTGGTGTCAATGAATAAATGTGATTAAAGGACAACAGAGGCCAGTCACTTACATCCACAGACTGCCCCGTTACCCACCACTTTTAGCAATGCTATTGATGTGTATCCCTTGGATGTCCGACTGTGATCAGAAAAAAAATAATGTGCACAGAAATATATTTCTATATGTTATCAGTAGCGTATATTACAACTATTTCAACTCCCCCATACAAAGAAAATTTTAACTCTACAAAAGAAAAGAAATAATGTCCTGCAGGTTGTCCAACAGTGGCACTGTTGAAAAGAAATAACAAATAACACCCTCAACATACGTTCAGATTATATAGTACACTAGAACACCTGTTAATTGATTAAAAGAAAAACTTATTTAATTAAGCAATGAAAACACATCCCATGTGCCCATACTATCAAGAGTTCTTCCAAGAGTCATTTAATTTTATTCTGAGGAATGAGTCTCCTGAAGCAGTCTGAGACAATGGGAAATAGGTGCTTACTGCTCTTTCCAGCAAACCAACCACTTCCACTAAAGCATTGTTTCTGTCCACCGAAAGTTGCATGAAGACCTGATATGATGTAAAATCATTTTATTTTATATCAGGGAATATGTTAAAAGGCTGTGCTGTCTTGAATAAAATTACTTTTTTTTAAATACAGGAATTAGAACTCTGCACAACTGCAGATGGGTAGAGTTCAAAGTCCTGTGTTTGGGAAAATCAACTATTTTATGCAAATAAAATAAATAAAAAGGAAGGAAAAAAATCAAAAAATAAATTGTTAAAACATTTTTTCATTTGGTGAGGGATACAAACCAGTTCACAACTACCACAAGCTGCTCCTAATGTATACTGAAAAGGATTGGGATAAAATCAACAAAAACATACATGAACCAAGAGGTAGGGTCATCTCCCAGTGGGCACTAATGAAGCCTTGGATAACAGTTTGTGAATTCTCAATTTGATGGGGCAGGTCTGGCAGCAAAATACCAATTAGCTAATTCAATTTATTAGCAACTAATAAGGCCTTCTGCATGGTGAGATGGTCTAGACCGCACAGCATTTTGACTATGTGGATCAGTGCAACCAGTTTGCTGATGCAGAGTTCTCCCAGAACAGTGTTCAGAATTATTCCGAGATATCTCAGATTAGTAAACTAGGAAATGATTATACAGAGCAAGGTTGTACTTAACTGGAGTGACACCAATTACACTTGTACCTTCAATCAGGTTTTCCTCAGTTTCTGGAGTTCAAAGCCAAGTCATGGCTCATGTGTGATTTTACTGGACTGTTTGTATGTAGCCCAGCCACAAAATCAAACTTAAACCAATTCAGTGATGCTAGTGATACTACAGTATCAATGATGGCTGTGTGAGATAGGATTAAAAATCTCCAGGATGATCTGACCAATTTTTTTCATTACATAAGGCCCACTTTTGGAGGTTCTAGCAATGGCTGACTATAAAGACAACATTCAAATGATCAGACCAAACAAATGCTTTAACACTAGATCCTTAGCTGTTAGATCAAACTGGAAGACCAACTACAATGTATGCCCAAATTTATAGATAGCAGAATTAAGCACTTGAGCTAAACTTGATCCCTCCATAACATAGGAGCACTAACATCTTGCCAGTCCTGATATTGAACTCCCCCAGATTGAGTCATCTGGTGTATCCAAGCACAGAAGAGACAGGAATATTATTGATCACCTGAAGGAATAGCCTCATACTACCAAAACCAAACCAGTTACAGTAGATGAGGAAGCAGTAATAGTTTACTTATATACCCAAAACATGTTCAAAGCATTTTGTGCATGCAATGTTGATCTTCTTCAGTTCAAATGCTGAAGGATATGCAAGTGTAACCCCACTCTTGATCCAGTTTGATCTTGGGCACTGAATTACAGTAAACCAAGTGGGTAGCAAGGTGCAAATATAGGACCAAATTAATCACCTAGACAGGTATCCATGACAAAAGTCTGACAAAATACTACTCTTGGTACAAACAACTCTAGCTTTAAAATACAAAGCCTGAGTTGATTCTCCAAGAGAATGGGTCTCACCAACCTGTCCCAGTTTGAAAGAGTGACCAATGGGTACTTCACACAATGTAAAAATAGGAATAGTTACATGGTATTTTACTCCACGATGGTAACTGCAGAGAGCCAATATCATCCACACTCCAACCCCTGACAGCTCCATTGGTGGTGATGACCATGCTAAACAGGCATTTCCCAGATATGCCCAGAATTATAAATATATGGATCACTATAAATACAGAATTAAACAACCACTGTGAATCTAGCAAACTGGGAGGTTAAGTTCTTGCTGTTTTTCTGCAAAAATCAAACAGCTAATGCCCATGTGGTTGTGCCAGCCAAGAGGGGAGGACTGCATACATGAAGATAATGTAGAAAAGTTCTCACACAGAATTGCCTCCATATCTTGCACACTACAAAAATAATGTCATAACCAGGGGTAGGCGAACTCTGGCAACTCTTGGTGCCACTGATGAAATGCATTTGAGTGTTATTTTATCTAGAATTCTACTGGGGATCAGGTGAGGTGAATGGTATTTTTTTTTCACTTTTCTAAGCAGGTTTTTTTTTTTTTTTTAACGTTAGCAAATAATTGACTATAATAAATAAACATAGTCAATATATTTAGAATATATGTTCATATCAAAGTATTGAAAATATCAGTCGGGCATCTCCCTTGCAGTTTGCCTGCTTTGCACTTCCACCTCTTAAAACAGAAGTTATGACTCTCTCTCGTTTCAAAACAGGTTGCCACCCCCTTGTGCAGAAATGTGTGGAATTATGAGATGGCAGGAGTGCCATTTGACACCTGCTTTTCACAGATGAACAGAATAATGGTCCAGGAGGAGCGACTCTGTACAAATCTCAACTCCCATCCCACATTTTGGTGTTCCTCTTTTCTGATCTCAGGTCCTGCAGTATGCTGGGAAAGTGTTTTTTTTATGTTATTTTCTTTGGCTTTATGGCAGTTGCAAATGTTCTCCTTTTACAATTCACGATCTGATGTCGAACTATTTGCTTACTGTTGCTCCTTTCTGAATAAGTTTATTTTGGAGCATTTCTAAAAGGGATAAAACATTTTTACTTGCCATTTAGATGGAACTTCGATCACATCTGCACTGACTTGTCAAATCATGTTCCTTACCCTTTCATAGAAGATGACAGGCAGAATGATTATTCCATATGAAATCATTTATGCTTTTCCAAGCTAAATCCAATACACGATGGAAGGTTTGCAGAACTATTCATTACAATCTGAAAGGTTCTCTATTGAGGGGCAAGGAACTGTCAACAGATGCACTGGCACATTTCAGACAGAATGTGGAATTTATACCCCTTCAAGTTCAACACTTCTAGATAGAGGTTTTGCTTTATGTAAATTTTTCTGGGTTGCAAACTGAATTTGTAGTAGGATATTCATTCATTCCACTAATGCATACATTTCACTGTGCTTAGACTTTTGAGAATATAATATATTGGGTTAAGGCTATGAGATGCTAGCAAGCTTTAATATGTTTCCCGGGGCTTGATCCCCTCAGTCTCCACTTGCAAACTGTGCGACTCTGAGGACATCAGTTAGCCAGATGGTGTTCCCAGATTACACCAGAAGAGAGACACTTGTGCTGTGTAGAATTTAGATGATTAAAAAAAAGTGAATTAAAAATAACACTGATCTTAATATTTTATACCTCACTGATAAACAGTGCTGAATTTGCCAGCTTTGAAAGAACTTGAAAAGGCCCAGCTAGAAAGATCTTAATGCTGGAAAATATGAACTGTTCCAAAAGGATACAGTAGTTGTCATTATGTTCTCTTTCTATAGTACTGAAAGGTGAATTCTGTCTGGTCTGTAATGTAGTGCCTGATCTGTTTCTAGTTGAAAGTTGATTCCTCGAACACACCGCTTGGGGAGCAAAAACTAGATAGGATGAGAACCAAATACTAAAAATAAACATGAGAAATAGGAAAAAAATAAACATTACCAATTATATTAGTTAGCATTAAATGATGCCTTCCAAGATGATGGTATAAGCTTCCTCTTGCAGGCAGAAGACACCAGTCATTAACTTCCTTAAAAAATCTTTACACACATATGGGAAGCAGAAAATGTTGACACAGGGTTGCAGCAATCAAGCTTCTCAGAGGCCAGAAGATAAGTTGAGCAATGTAACCTTTAAACTTGTAATGGCACAGCTTCACATGTGGCATAAAACTGAATGTATCACCATTATGTGACTGGTTTGCTAGATCAAAACTAGGTTGCTTTTGTGTATTATGTTCCAGATAAATTAAAATGAAGCAGGTATTGCTCCTACTTTAGAATTTCTTTTCATTTTCTGTCTGGCTGTGATAATGACAACAGGTCCAGTGCCTCTCAAGTGAAACTTATGCTTTTCATTTGTCTCACTAAAGGAATTACAGTGCTCTTAGGGGCTTCTTCTTGGTGTAACAGGTTATACACTCTCACGCAAGTGAACTCATATGACAAGCATGAAACATGAAAATTAAATTAAAAAACGAGTGCAGCGAGAGTAAGATACAGCACAAAAGTTTAATTCCAAGTGGGTGTACACAAACGGATGAGCGCTTTCACAAAAAATAGCTTCTTCAGATCCTTCAGACAACCCCATAGATCTGCTCCTTATATAATTGATCCAATTAACCAATTAGTCAAGTAGTACTCATCTACATTACATGGAGACAAATATATAAGTATAGACAACATATGTATAAAAAACAAATGTATATAAAAAATACTTACGCAAAACTAGTAAACTGAAATAAAAAAGAAACTAAATAAAAACTGAGAATGTGTTCTGGAGAACATATACAAAATACTAAATACAAAAACTGTATACAAAAAGATCCATCAAATATACACAGATAACGGTGTTCAACACATGAAGCTAATTACATAGGGCATGCTTTAGTATCTTAAAGACTGGTATGGGCAGCATGGGTGTATATGAAGATGAAATTATCTAATGTTCCTACGCTGTCTCAACTTGGGTTTAATTGAGGCCCTATCGTTCAAACCATGTCCCCTATCTGCCTTTAGTGTGATAATCCAGTCAGTCTCCTTAGCTTCTGTGTGGTATTGATGATGTCACCACCCCTCTTATTAACAATGATGATCTCTAAAACTCTAAACAAAAAGTTATGATCTCCATCATTAGAGACTACATGTCTCGCAAGGGCATTATGAGGGGTACCTTTCCTTATGTGGTAAATGTGTTCCCTCATTCTATCCCGTAGTGGACGGTTGGTTTTCCCAACATAGAAACTCGGGCAGGCCTGGCAGGTAGCTAAATACACCACATTCGATGTCATACAGTTAGCATCTGCCCTAGTAGAATAAGTGACATGTTCATCTGGGTGTATGAAAATCTCACTGCCATCTATGAAGGAGCAAAAATTACAATGACCACACGGTTTAGTGTATCCATTGTTCAACATGCTCTTACCAGATCTAGGATAACACAATAAATGTTTCAAATTATTCCTATTCCTATAGAGAAAGCCTGGTGTCTCCCCCACAATATGTTTCAGATCATCATCTACAAGGAGAATGTCCCAATGCTTGTTGATAATTTCCTTCACATCATATAGATCAGAGGTGAAATAGAATTTAACAGGTGCACATATCATGTGATTACCAGTCACCTCATGCTGGTTTCTGGGTCCAAAGTATGGTAAACCTGTAGTAGAACGTAAATTCTCTGCCTCCTCTAATTACGATGTAATCTCACCATCACTATATCCCCGGAATAATAGTCTATTCTTAAGATTTCCTAACTCTAAAGAAAAACCACTATCAGTCAGATTGAGTCTAGAAGCTCTAATAGCTTGTCCTTTCATGATGTTCTTGAAAACAAAGGGTGGATGCATACTAGACCTTAGTAGCAGAGAATTGCGATGGCAAATCTTACGATGGACACCTGTATTAATCAGATTGCCTGTTAATCTCTCAATATATAAGTCTAGGAACTCAATCCTATGTGCTGAATAATTCATAGTAAAGGTAAGAAATGTCGTTAGACTATTCATAGTTGTTAACATTAATTCCAATTGTAACGCTGTTCCATTCCAAAGGACAAAAAGGTCATCAACAAACCTTCTGTAGAACACAACATGTCTACAAAACAAGTCATTCTTAAGTAGAATGTGTTCCTCCCAATGGGCAAGGAACATATTGGCGTAACTATTGGCACAAGGTGTGCCCATAGCTACGCCATCCCGTTGTCTATAAACCTGATCCTGAAACATGAAAAAATTGTTCTCCAAGACCAATTCCAAGAAATGCACCACAAGATCTACCAACACTGCAGTGCAGTTACTATGTGCTTGCAAGTAACGTGACACATAATCCAACCCTATATCATTGGGGATCACAGTGAATAAAGATTGAACATCAAAAGTGACAAAGATGTAATCACATGACATTCCTGAGTTGCCAATGCATTCATATAGATCAATTAAGAACTGCTTAGAGTCCTTTAACACTGTGGCATTATCATTCAGCACACATCTCAGATGTTTTTCTACGAACACTGATAAATGCTCAGTGACCCAGCCACGACCAGAAACTATCGGTCTCATGGGTGGGTTCCCCTCATCTTTATGAATCTTGGGGAGTCCTTGTATGACTGGTATAACAGGTGCCCGAATCATAAGATATTCGTATAACTCCCTGTCTATCAAATTACTGCTAAATATGTCAAAAAGTGTATTACTTATATATCTAATGACACAATGTGCATCATCAATGGAAGTAGATTCATAGAATCTATCCTGTAACATTAAGTTCATAGCCTTTACATAAGAGGACATATCCATGACAACAACCTTGTCACCTTTATCAGCTGGTCTGATAATAATAGTAGGATCATTCTGTAGCTTTCTAAGACACTGACGTTCCTGGGGGGTCAAATTATCCCTCCGTCTCAGTCTATTTGTTCTTAAATTACTGTTATAATACTTATACAGTTCATCTTCAGTCAGTCTAAAGAATGCTTCAACTAAAGGGTGACGTACAGGTACATAATCACTCAAGTTCTTAAAGATAAAGCCCTTAGTTTGAGGAGGTTCTTCTTGAGAATTATTATACATAAGCTTAAGCATTACATTCCTACAGAATAACTTCAAGTCCAAGATGGGATCCGTTAACTTGCTTTGACTCCTAGGAATGAAGTTTAAACCTCTATTCAAAAGGTTAATGTAATCACTGGTCAAACTAATGTGAGACATATTGTGTACTAGTTCTTGCTGTTCCACATTTTCTTTAATGTCTGATGAGGA
Organism: Protopterus annectens; assembly: GCF_019279795.1. Lineage (NCBI taxonomy): Eukaryota > Metazoa > Chordata > Ceratodontiformes > Protopteridae > Protopterus > Protopterus annectens. The sequence continues at coordinate 402,325,037 of NC_056745.1, forward strand.
GTGAACTCTCCTGACAATTTCCTCTTCTGTCTGAAGCATGAAACATGGATGAGTGAACAGCATCAGGAGGGATACAGGAGAAAAAAACATCTCATCTAGGGATGATAGATATTTGAAAACAGTGACGGGATACCTAATTCTTCAGCTATACCTCATTGGTTAAGTCTGCAAAATGTAATACAAACAAATGCAATGAGTCCCTAAGAGTTAATGTTAGCTTTACACACAGCACCTCATGCAAAGTATATAACTGTAATGAAGTCCATTGCCACAAATAATAAGTGACATGAAATGCTCTAGCTTCTTTTTCATATTTGCTGTTCTTCTAAGATATTTACACTTAGTGGTGATTTCTCCAGGTGACACTACTTATATGGAGGAGACAGTCACTCACAATGCAACCTTGCCTTCTTTCTTCTCATATATGAAACTGTCTGTGTGCCAGGCCTGTCACATAAACCAGTCATTTAGCAGGAGCTCCAAGTTATATTGCTGGTTTGGTATACTTTATCCTATTACTACTATGTTCCAAAGGCTACAAAGATCGGCTCACATGCATGTTTAAAAAAAAAAAAAAACGCATTGCACTCTGTTGCCCCCTTCTAAATGAACTTGATTAATAATGAAATAATCTTTACAGCTCTCTGTGAATTGAGCCGATAGCTCTCGCCTTTGACTTGCTTTACTCACATTTCAGAAAATAAATTCTTTTCCCTAAGGGAAGCTTTTCTGGTATACAGGAATTTATGAAACCTGGCAGGGCTGAGTTTCCCCTTACATTATAGCTTCTAAATCTGTCCCATTGCTGATACTGCCAAACAGTTCCTGTTACTAAATGGCTGCTTTGTTTCTGTGCCACTTACTGACCAGCCACATTAACACTTACTAGGGAAAGTTTAATGGAAAAACAACCATAAACACAGATTCACACAAGTGAGAAAGAAAAACAGTGCCACCCAGGGCTATGAAGGGACAGGATAGCAAACAGACCACTAGGTGTATCCAAGCGGAAGACTCGAACAGGATTTTAAACATTCCATAGCAGTTTACACTGATCCCCTGGATAAAAGCACTGTGTAGAAATGTACCACTCAGGTGAACAAGACTGTATATGACTTGCAGATGTGGACAAGGTAAAAAAAATCTTACTGTAAGCAAAGCAGATTTTCATTGGTATTTTTTTCCTGCCTAGTTGTGCAGGACATATTCAGTTGGCGGCCCCCGTACCAATCTAGAGTTGCATATCTGAAAATCTTGTTATAAAGATGAGCAGCTTCACCATCATTCTCAAACGCTTTATAAACTAATAATTACATTTGGAATCAGCTCACTGACATGGTAAAAATGAGCGCATACTGCAGTGATGCCCTCATTACATGCAGATGATTACGTTTGTAGGGCCAGGTCAGTGCATGTGGAACAGGAACTTGTCAGACATTCTAGAAAGCAATGCTTCTTCTTTCAGAGAATGTTGTAAAGCTGTTGCAGTAAAACAAGGACAGCCATAAACTACTCAAAGCAAGCATCAGTAATTATACAAATGGTGCATTTTTCATGGCCTGTGGATCTGTGAAGTATATTTGGCCTAATGCACAGCTAGCAATCATGGCGTAATAAATTCATGTATCCAATTTGTGGCTGAACACATTTTTATTCATGTTTAGAGAATGGGTGACCTGTATATTACCACTCTAACTGGAGAGTGAATGTTCTCCAGCAGGGTGTTAATGTACAGGTAACGCCTGCTGAAAAATAAGTCTGCCGCTTCACAATAGCATATTAAGCTGCCATGAAGCTCAGACAGAGAAAAGGCTAACCTTCACCATTTTTTTTTACACTCTATAGACAGTGCTTTGCTGTCTAGCTAGCACAAAATTAAAAGTTTAAGTAAATATTAAAAAAAAAAAAGAAAAGAATTGTATGTGTGTGTTTGCATATGTGTGTCTATGACAGTAAGAGAGAGACATGAAACTAATAACTAATAATAATAATAATAATAATGTCCAGAATTATTCACTGACTTTAATCTTCACTGTTTTATTGGGAAATGGATGTGCACAGAAAGATTATGGAGAAAAATTAGAAACGGTGAAGCGAGGGACTGCAATGATTTGAACTGTATATTTAATTATTTCATTAATTTAATTCACGGAGACATTTGAAGATGATGTCATTCAAAAAAAGCAGCTGTATTTGCTTTGTTTGTGGGAGTTTCTGTCTTGTGTATGTGTGTGCAAGTCTGTCTTCTTTCTGTGTTTTGAAATCTATGTGTTCCTGTGTGCATATTTATAAGTCAATCTGTGCTTCTTAATGTGTGGGTGTATATATAGACATTATATACCTGCATAACTTGCATTTTGGATGTAAAATAACTCCTCCAACACAATTAACATACTACAACAAGTTTTGAACATTAGGCAGAGGAACTATTTACATCAAAAACATAAAAAATTATATAGTAACAAAAAATACAAAATGTAATAACTAGCCCATTCTCTAAGTGCAAAAATGTCCTCCAGGGTGTGTGCTATTGTGGAAATAAAACCCTTCGAGTGGTTGGGCCTCAGAGCATCCCTGGGCATGCATTATATACACATTAACACACACCCTGTTGGGCATTATTGCTTGATCATCCTGTGTGTGTCATACAACTCGCCAACCAGTCAGAAATACTACTCTAAAGCTTTATCTCAGTCAAGCAAATGCTAGACTCCCAAAAGAACTACTTCCCACCTAAATCAGCCTCCTGAACTTAGCTTTATCATACATTTGACAAAAAAGTTAAAGGAAATAAAAAAAATGAAACAACTAATCCTGTAGAACTAAGCTAAATAAAATTAACATAAAACAAAACTGAACTATATAATTAAAACAATCCCAACATTACCTTCACTGCTCCACTAGAAACTTGTTAAATGCCAAAAAATTTAAAAAAATTATTGTAGAATTAGAATACATAAAAAACTACTCACAAGGTAGCCCATGCATTAAAACCTATAGAAATTAAACTTTTTTCAATAATCATCTTGCACAGATAACAATTACTGCATCACACTGAAGGAAACAGGATTTCAAACTAACAAAAAGGAAACAAAATGGGTGATCCAGTGGTGTAGTGTATGTGGGATGCACAAAACAGACTGCAGTGTAAGATAAGGAAACATAGTTTTCTTACATGTTGATGCATGCTTTACCACATCTCATAATACCAGTTTTGTACTCCTTTGGTACAAGATACTTTAATGTCACACTACCACACATATCCAGCCTTACATACAATGGTGTGTGTGTGTGTGTGTGTGTGTGTGTGTCTACGTACATATACGTGTGTGTGTGTGTATATACATACAGTGGATATAAACAGTTTACACACCCCTGTTAAAATGCCAGGTGTTTGTGATATAAAAAAATGAGACCACAATAAATCATTTCAAAACTTTTCCCACCTTTAATGTGACCTATAAACTGTACAATTCAAGTATAACGAAAGTTCAGTAGGAACCCAGACTAACCTTAATATGCAACTATTGTGTTTACCTTCCAGTATTCCACCCTCCACCCTACACCCTACACTATATTATAGAGTTCTAGGTATCTGTTAAAATTTAAGGTAGCTTTTAGAGAACTTAAAAAAATGTTACAGCAGACAAAAAAAAAAAAAAAGGCTCACAGAGAGACCATGACAAAACCTTGCAAAAATATACCCCCAGGACGAAAGAAGGTCTAGATGCCATCAAACTTTAAACATGTAACTAAGTAATTAAAGCTCAGAAGGAAAGCAGCCTTCATAAAATTACGTTTACCATCTGTAACTTGATATGCATTTCAAGTGAAGAACTGAAATTAATTAGATATGGTGAATATATTAACTTTGGAAAAGATTCACAATAATCATTTCTCAGAGAACACTTTTTCAGAAGATCACATACGTATGAAAGTTTTAACGTTGAAGGTTATCAATAAGGACAGTCTGAAAAAATCATTGAATTGTGTTGCAGTGATGAAACCAATTCAAAAATATGATTCTCCAAATGCATACTTATTTCACAGGAAGGGAAACACATAAGTTTTAATGCAAAATAAACTTTTTCCTGTTCTTTGAGATTTGGTGACCATGTAGTTGATCATAATGTGCCAAAATACCAGAGCTTAGTGTTTGTTGGAGAAAATATTAAGCAATTTTTATGAGGGATGTTTATCATATTGGTGTGTTTGATGAGCCCTGACTGAATAACCTCTGTTATACTGATCTGCACCAGGATAGCATAGTGGTACAACAGTGAGCACTGATGCCTTAACAGCACTTGGTTCATTTCCCAGGTAGGGTACCTTCTTTGTGAAGTCTGCATGGACTGTTTGTATCCAGAAGGGTTCTCACACTGGCAGTTCCAGTTTCCTCCCACATGGGAAAGATAAGTTGATAGGTGAAAAGGTAATCCTCAAAGATGGTGGTTGGCAAGTCTGTGTGTGTTTTCTGCAACAGACTGATATCCTCTCAGGACTGGTTCTTTACCCTATGCTTGTTCCTTCCAGGGATAAGTTCCAGCTTTGGGAAGACTTTGAATGTGATGGCGTGGGTATCAAAAAAATCACTGAAAGTAAATGAATGCCTGAACTGCACTTCACTGCCACTCTTAGTAGAATGAGCTATTTAGAACATGGCTGTATGCATAAACTGTAATTATCCCATTTTACACACAGGTTCATAGGTGTGTACTACGCTAATGGCCCTGGAGCCTTTACAAGACTAGCCCAAAAAAATTGCCCAGGCACCGTGCCACCTAATGTTAGTTCATATTGACCATATCAAGCAACTGGAACGATCCCTGGAGTGAACATTTTGTCACCCATCCACTCGTCAAGATTTCTCTTGAAGAGGGCCAGTGAGGTGCTCTGCTTGACATGAATGGCAAGCTTATTCCAGAGTATGGGCAGTCTTTGCAAGATGAACTTGTCCCTACAGCATGTTCTATTAACTGTGGTAATGAGGTTGTGATCTCTGGAGCGTGTGGCGTGGTGGGATTGGGATTTCTTTAGGTGTAGCATTTCAAGTAGGGCTGGGTTGGACATGGCTTTGTAAGTCAAGCAGAGATCACCTCTAAGTAGATGATAAGAGACTGAGAACAGCTGAAGTTTCTTAGTCTGTCCATGTAGGACATGTGTTTAAGGCCTAGGAAACTTTTTGTGAGGTATGTTTGTGGCATCTCCAGCTGTTGTAGGTGTCTGGTCAGGTACATGCCAAACGGGGCATTGTATTCGATGATGGGTCTAGTGAAGGATGATTACCTCTTTCTTACCTTTGGTTATAAGATGTGCCACATAGAAGGACTTTCTGAACACAGTGGCAATGTGGTGGTCAAAGGTGAAGTGCCTGTCGACCTGGGTTCCCAGATCTCTTATCAGTGTTCAGTGGGCTTCTATCAACGTGATAATTCGTGGGAACTGAGTTTTTTCCAAAGGGGATTAGAACACATTTTTTGGTGTTAAGCTTCAGGCTATGGTTCCAATACCAGTCACTGGTCTCAGAGAGGCCCTTTTGTAGGCTGTCTGCATCACTTGGGGAGTTGATAATGACTCCTAGCTTGCAGTCATCACTGAACTTTGTCAGCCAGAGTCCTTCTGTTTTTGCCTGGACTTCTGAGAAGTAGATGCTTAACAGGAGAGGTCCCAGGACCGAGCCCTGTGGGGTTCCACTCATGACTGATCGACAGTCTGACTTGGAATCTGCAACTTTAACTCTGTGGGTCCTGTCTGTGAAGCACAAACACAAAGTCCTCTGCAAGTATGACCGGTGCAAGGCAAAAGGCCAACATAACATGAAAAAAATAGCCAGCACCAAACATCAGTGTATGAAAATAGCACAAAATAAGCCGTGAGGTTTTAGCACATAAGATTTATTATATAAATAAATCCCAGACCAGTTTCAGTCCAAAAGCTTTCATCAGTGGGAGAAAATATTAGTCACATAGGTAGTTCAGCATACATATTTATGAGGTAAGCCCTCCAATTAGAATTCTTACCTTGGTTCAGATGGTTTCCTGTGTGAAAAAAATATAAAACATATATGAAATGAGCAATATGCATTAAACATAATAAATACAAAGAGTAATAAAACATCATAAATTTATAAATGATCATTCAAACCAGGCGAAAGCAGAGCACCCAGTTTGATGATCCAATACTTCTCTTTCTTGTTAAGAATAGAATGCCATCCCTGTTTATTGGATCTGTCACCATGGACCTTGTCAATGATCGTAAACTGAAATCTGGCAGAATTGTGATGTAGACAATGTCTGTATAAAGCATTGGTGTCCCTTTTGATACGCATGTCACTTCGATGTTCGGACATACGCATTCTGAGTGGTCGTGATGTCTGTCCGACATAGAAAGCAGCACATGTATATGTCGCAAGATACACAACCCAATCACTATTACAGTTCCCAAAGAATTTCATGTCATATACACGGTTTGTGTTTCTACTAGAAAACTGTTTGGATGTAAAAATATATGGACAAGAGGAACAATGTCCACAACTGCTATTTTCATACACTGATGTTTGGTGCTGGCTATTTTTTTCACGTCCTGTCTTTAAGCCAATTTCCAACCACCCTAGTGATGTAAGGATTGATGCCTAGTTTGGTGAGTTTATCAATGATACCAGATTGAGGAATGCTATCCAAGGCTGTGGCCAGGTCGAGGTGGGCTGTATGCACTGCCTTACCTTCATCCACAGCCTTGGTGACTGCCTCAAAGAAGTCAGCCAAGTTCAGCAGGCAGGATCTCCCCTGGACAAAGCCAAACTGTGTGGGGTCAAGAGTTTGAATATTGCCTATATCTTTGTTAAGCAGGTCCATGATGATGCACTCCATAGCTTTGCATACCAGACTCATCATCAGGCTAATGGGGTGATAGTTCCCAGGGTTTGTAGTTGCTCCCCCTTTATGGAGCAGGATGACTGTAGTAGTGCAACATTTGTTAGGGACATAGCCTGAGGTAAGGCTGTGATTGAACAGGGCACACAAATGTAGTGCCAGTTCATTTTGTTACTCATGTAGGATGTAGCCAGGGATATTATCAGGTCCCATGGATGCTGTATTCTTGGGCTTTGGACAATGCAGCTTTTACCTGTGCCAAAGAAATGGTGGGTAATGGGCTTTCTTCTGGTACTGTGATAGGGCCCTGGGGGGTGTAAAGTTGGCACAGAATCTGTCGGCTATATCTGTTGGCTCAGTATAGGAGTT